>NC_135869.1:17341461-17433961 GCF_031162955.1 Sander vitreus
AATGATTTCAAATGTGTACAACATGTGTGCAACATTTAAAATCAGTATCCACCAAGTAATACAAGTCTTGCATTTAATTATATTCTAGTATTAGTTTAGAGCTAAAACAAGAAGTCGATTTCCGATCGACAGAAAAATAACTGGAACCTATTTTGATAATAGATAATTAGTTTAAGTCCTTTAAGTTCAAAATGACAAGAACAAAAAAAGAAAACGGCTTTTGACTTTTTAATATATTAAATATAATGTGAATATTTGCTGGTTTTCTTAGTATACTGTGATAGTAATTAGAATACCGTTGGTTTTATGACTGTTAAAACAGGTCAACTTGGGCTCTGGGAAATTATGATAAACATTTTACACTATTATTTGACATTTTGTCAACCAAATGATTAATCAGCCAGACAAGATACTTTCAAACAGGCTGGGGACCTTTTTTGAACTTTGTTAAACAAAATGATGTGGGTGATATTCTGGCAAATGAGGGAATTCTGAGTAATTTAGTATTTTTCATGCGGGAGGGAGCTGTTTATATTGGCTTTTGACACTGTTTGATTGGTTAGATGCTCCAGATATATCTTACAAGAAGGAATCAGACCACAGTGAAAGGTAATTCTTTTATATAAGGTTTTTAACTCTGTTGCTGTGATTGCTGTCTGTGGTTTGGTTTTTGCTTATATAGTTTTTCTGGCTTTGTCTACATTTATGTATGTTTTGGTTAAAATGAAACTCAATAAACACATTGTTTAAAAAATAAAAAAAAAAAAAAAGATTAATCAGCCAATCAAATAAATAATTGTTAGTTCCAGCGCTATTGCAGTTAACTGTAATACAAATAATATAATAAGTGCACCTTTTCAATGACTACAAATTAAAAGAAATGTCTGATTTTAGCAGTGAAACAACATCAGTAGTGTGGCAGTAACTTCAGTATAAAAATACTCAGTTTTCTCTCAGGAGTACCATGAAAAACAGTGGTTGATAAAAAGAAGGAAAAAGGTAATCCACTAATTACCTACCGTGTAATGTTCCTTTGTATCTGCACACAGTCCTTGGCGTGGATCCACAAAAAGTATGTCTGCAAATTGATGGCACAATTATATAAATATTTTCACAATGATAAAGACTTAAGTAAATTTCTTGATTTCTTTGTAATAGGCTTTTTTACCTGCACAACTACGAAGACAAGTTGCACCACAGGGAATGCAACCTTAACAGCAGAATCACAGTGGAGGTAACCCACATAGCTGGCTATCTTGAAAATGTCCATGATAATGCTGAGCATTCCAAATACCACAAGTCCTCCTGAAGGAGCAAGAATACAAATCATAAAACTATTGGAAAATTATCTGTAAGTGCAAAACAAAACTTAGTTCTAAACACTATTAACTTACCCCTGTGCCATACAGGTCCAGCATGGCCATCCTTGTACATAACAGCATTTTCTTTTCTGGCCATGTAGATGACATAATAAACCATCCAGATGGAAGTGAGGAGGAGGAGGATGATAAGGAACATCTGCAGGTGAGAGCTGCTGATATTGATATTGTTGGAGGCACTGCTCGTGACCAAGGCACAGCCCAGGATCAAAATGTTTAAACAAATGATCCCAGACAGCATCCATCCCCAGTTTTGACCCCGCTCTCTGACAACTCTACTGGAAGGGATGTTCAGGTCGGGTTCACATGTGTTCTCCACTTGACTCTGTACATTGATGTTGTTGGACAGGTGATCCTCCTCTATCTCCCTGTCTTTGGCCATCATCCTGCATGGTTCACAGGGATTGCCATCGATCAAACAGTTGCACGGATAGCCAGTGTTCAGACACATCCTTCCTCTATCTAAGATCTATTCACAAATAACTAATTTACTGCATCTGGTTCCGTATGAGACATTGCAGGTTTAACAGGTACACCCACTCAGTGGCTTCTTCCTTTAAAGACAGATCCCGCCCAAGCAAAACCTCCCCACAGACACAAAAGTCAGAATCCACAAACATATTGAAATTGATGAGCTGTGCTATTTTCTTAAGGAAGGTTATCAACACTTCCCCATAGTGTTTATCTGATAAAAGCAGAAATAACATCAGAACAGGTGAAATATAATAATGTAAAAGTAGGTCGTTGATGACCAAAATCAAGCTCTTATGACAATCCGACAAAGCAGTGACCTTCTAATAATGAATAATGGGTTACAGGATACCAGTTAGCCTACCTGATGCAGTGTGATCCACTGAAGCAGTCTGAGCCATCATGGCTTTTATATACCTTCAAAAACACAGTGGTTTACTGTACAGTCATAAACGTCAATAAATCTGTTATGTACGACACCATATTATTACCAAACACAGTGTGTTTTGCACAAAATATTCATGTAAAGTTCAAAAGATGTTTCCATGTAAAACATTTTCTCACAAATGCAAAGTACAAAAAACAGTTTCTTTTCAGATAAACAGCAACAAAAAAAATTAATCTGATACGATACATTTAAAATTCCAGTCATTTGTTGTAGAAGTCTTAACAGCATGCACAAAATAAATGTTAAAGTAAGGCAACCCTAAACTACCTGTGGCATTAATGATCAAAACCATTTTTATGATCTTTTTGCATTTATAAATACTGTAGAGGCTTTATGAGTTGTTTTGTTTGTTTAACTTGATCCCTTTTTGCTGCAGCTGACCACATGCAGCTACGCCTCTCAATCTAAATGTGATCTTAATCCTCTAAATAGGCATAGCATGTGTTACTCCTTTATTTTTTTAAATCAGTGCTCGCAGGGATACTTTTGGTTCTTAAATGCTATGCATGGCTCAAATGTGCCTTTGTATCTTGTCTCTGCAAAACACATGAGGTGTAGTAGGCCTACATGAAAAGCCTGGCCATTATCTGTTACTATTGTTATGGAAGTATAAATTGGGTAGTACGTCTCAGAACTCAAATGGCTGGTGTTGCTGGTGCCACTATGCTTATTTCAGATCAGTACTCAGGAGAATGAATGCCCTTTTCATCAGGGTGGGGCTGACTGCACTTACTTTTTCATTGCAACACTCCATGGTAATCATGAACTCCTCCTTTGTCTGCACTCATATTTCAAGTTTATTTCTATCTCAAGTTTAAAGTGAGAACAATGGTTTACTCAAAAGAACATAGACAAACAATGATACCGGAGTGACTCTGACTCTTACCCATGCGTCACAATGAGACTTTATGAAACTTGTTTATTTTCAAATGTCTGTGCCAATCGTGTCCTGCCCAGGTTTATATAACTCTACAGCTTTAGTGCAGTACATGTTTTGTCTCTTAAGTTTATTCCTCTGTGATGACTGGGGAAAAACATATACAATGTAAATATTCTATCAGGTAGCCATGGTAATATTTATTTTGCATTAGCCATTAAAGTCTTCATTGACTGGAGAGGTGCAATACAATTCAACAGCACCACAAACTGCATCCTCCAAAAAGACCATCAACACCTCTCTAAAACAATTTGAACAAAAAACATATTATAACCTTCATGAAGGAAGGATTTAACATTCGTTTGAGCTGGGTGTATCCTAATAAACTTGAGTGTAGCAACATCCATTTCCCTTTGATATTTAGGGACTTGTTGTAGGCCTATATTGTCTATTTTGGGGGATTTGGTTTTTTTGTTGATCAGGGACCCCGATCTGTTAAGACCACTTCGGCCACCGGGAGCACTGTTACCCACACTGTGTGCACCATGGCGTCCCTGGATACCACCATCGCGCTCCTCCACTGATCAGGAGCGACTGGCTCTTGGGGAACTGCAGGACAAACTGGCACTTTAGCCGGTCTGCTCCCACTACATCGCCGTATGACGACGACGATGATGATGGTGATGTTGATGAACCGGAATGGAGTCGAGCAGGGTGGATTAATTCTGCACCATGAATGACAGGTACCACAAGGCGGCCCGGGACGGCTACCTGGACCTGCTGAAGGAGGCAACTCGGAAGGATCTCAACGCGCCGGATGAGGATGGCATGACACCGACGTTATGGGCTGCTTATCACGGCAACCTGGAGGCTCTGCAGCTGATCGCGTCGAGGGGGTGTGTAGAAAGCATTGGTAGCTGTATGACTTATTAGGGCGTGGGCACACTACTGTGCCCAGTCTTCAGTCAGTCGTATTGGGTATTAGGAACATTTTAGAGCAAAAGTATTTTACCCTTTTTCTTTCGTATTACAAAGAATAGCTGATGCAATGTCAGATTAGACCGAATAAGGCAAACAATTACTGAGAATGACCTCATTTATTATAGATAAATAGCCTAGATATGAACATAAAGGCTTTTTTTTTTGCAGTTGGACCACACAAAGTTCGGCTAAGTTACAATCGGACACCACTAACAATGTAGGTCACCTTTTAAATGTTGCAGCAATTATTTGAGTTTAACATACCCAGGGGAGAGGAAAGGCCATGACATTCCAACATAATAACCTCAGGCTTCGCTCCTGGCTGAGAGAAGAGCACTTTTAACTAAACAACCTGTTTTGTAATTGGCCATGTCTGAAAAATCCCCATGTTGTATTTCAAGATGAAACATATTTCTGCACATGATGTTAGCAGGTTATATCCACCATTTAGGGTTTTATTTGCATCATATATTCTACATTTTAGAGTGATTTGCAACTTTGTGAGCTAATTTCATAACTAAAGCTTTAACATTAAACATTTACCACATATTTTCATAACTTCAAACTTTATGATCTTCATCTAAAAGATTATTACCAATATGTCATAACAGGAGGTAGCTTTTCATTTTCAAAGCCACATAGGACTGTGTAAAATGTAAAACCTTTATCCCATTTAACATGTTCAAGGTCATGATGGCAGGGGCACCTCTCATGAAAGAACCTGGGATGAGTCAGATATATTACAAGTACAGGTCATCGACTGCTCTGCAGTCCTGCATTCAGTGAAAGTACAACTAGAACATGTTGGCCCATAAAAAATATTTAAAGACAAATTATAACTCATTCCTAAATCAGGAACTGTTATGTAAAATGAAGCATTTCAGTACTTTATTTTGATAGTTTATTATGGAGAGGCAATATAACATATTTTTACATAACTACCAATTTAATATCATTGCAGGCAAAAGAAAAATATTTATCAAATTACCAGCAGATGACGTGTGTAAAAATGAGGCTTTGGTGGCATGGTATAAATGCTGGCATTATTTCAGCAAAGTATGCAAATGTGATTGGTTGTCATAAATTCCTCATCTTTTCTGGCTGACCTGGTTTGCTTGTCAGCCAGAAAAATGGGCCCATTATGAATCTGCTTAATTGAGTAAAGTGTGTGAGAGACTTACTGTAAAAGTGAGACAACATCATGCATCAGTGTTTAGTTTATTGAATGCAAAATATCAGATTTGAGGACATTTATTTTTACAGTTTACAGCAAGGTAGGCTTCCAGTCCTATCTGGTAAAACTAAATTCACTATTTCCCAGGGAATAAGTGTAAACAAGGCTCTGGAGGCATTCGACTGCCAAGGACATAGTATTCCTCTATTGATAGCAGAAAACATAAACTCATGATTGACACAAGGTACTAAAATTAAACATTAGTATCTGCCATAATGTTTCACAGAGGCAACAAACTCATGAGACCCGGAGATATAATGAAGATAAGTTTAATACTGCTTGACAATTTTATGGGAAAGATACCATGCAGGGGTATATTTGGCAAGTATATTGCACTGGGCAGCCTGCAGTAACATCAAGCTGTCATAGCAAGTGAAACAGCCTGTAATGTGATAAAGAACAGCGATGAGTAGGCAGACCTGTCACCGCTGCGGTCAGCATTTTACTAGGACAGACATAAATTATGACACCTAAAGCTATCATGTTAGATGGTCCTTACTTAAAACAGGCATATTGTATAATCTGAAAGGTGATACATATTACTTCTCAAAATAAAAATGGAACATAGCTAATTGCTGTTTATCTTTTGCTAAAACAGCAGTCAGCTATGTTATATCATTTATCAGTTTTTCTCATAGCATTTCATGTTCCTTCTTCTGTTTCAGTGCCGGGTTAACAGTGTAATTCCTTTGTTTGATCATTGTTTTATTGTCTCCTTCTGGACTATTTATCACATACTGTCTATCATGCACACTGATGACAACCATTTCCCTACATTTGAACTACATTATAGCAACCCATAACCCTAAAGCGGCTTTTTCTTTCTGATCGTTTAAACCCAATCCTGTCCAGACAAAAAAGAGCAAGAGGGCTGAAATCAGAGTGGGACTTTGCTAATCGCTGTTGGGTCCGGCAGATCTGACACACATTCCCTGTGAAAACCTACAACGCAATCCATCAATAATACATTTGCACTTCTACAGTAGCTTCACGTCCATCATATAAAATATTCAGCAGTCTGTACGTGGCTACATTGGAAGACAGGGACAAGACACAAGACAGTTCAGTAAACATGTCATTTGGTGTGACACCAACCAGATGACTCTAAACTGGAAAAATAAATGCAGAAATTTAAAGTTAAAATCGTTTTACCAATATTTAGTTGTGGTGGCCACAGACAAGCTGTATATCATGAACACATTCTCTTTTCCTTTGAACATTATTATCAGTAAGATGCTTAATGGATGACTAAAAATTTGAAATGTTCAATAAAGACAAAACAAATGAGCTTTCTGTAGATTTGCATGCCAGGCTAATGATGGAAAAGAAAAGTAATACAGCTCCATACACATCTGCCCTCCACATATTCCAACCAGCTGTGATGCTGATATGTTTTGACTTGAGGAATTCAGAATGACATCAGCACCAGTCATGCACAGTGTTGCTTTTTGAGTCAAGCGCAACCTATTCAGCCTCCCCTGAAACTGGATACAGGTAGTGTAGCAGTGGTGCTGGCAAGCCTGTGGTCATATTACAGACAAGGCAGCAACAGTACAGCACACCTAGAGGTAACCCTAAGGTCGGGGACAGTCGGCCAAGGGTATATGTTGCTTATAGTTTTCAGTTATGGTCCCTGCATACTGTAATAGTAAATTCCTTTTAACATATTGTTTTATTCAAACCATCCATTTTGCTAATTGGTCAAAGCCTTTAAAAAACAATTATTTTCCTATAGAAGATCTACGGTTGGTTTACTGAAAGGGCAATGTGATGTTTAGACTATAAATTATTAAGACCCCATTAACAAACCACAGATGGCAGGTTAGTGTTGAAAACATAATCAAGAAATCACATGCTTACTCATGAGTGTGTCATCTAAACAGAAGGCCAAAGAGGCATGTCGTTGTTAAATCTGGTACAAATTCAAAGTGCTGCATCTAACATCTTTCTTATTGTCCGACAGAGGAAACCCTGACAAGTGTGATATATGGGGGAACACGCCACTCCACCTGGCAGCTGCCAATGGTCACCTCAACTGCCTTTTCTTCCTGGTGTCTTTCGGTGCCAACATATGGTGCCTGGACAACGACTACCACACACCGTTGGACATGGCCGCCACAAAGAATCACATGGATTGCGTCCGCTACTTGGACACTATCGCCACCAAGCAGACGGGCCTCAACACGAAGCTGGTTAGCAAGATGAAGGACCGGGCGTTTCGCGATGCTGAGCGGCGAATCAAAGAGTGTGTGAAGATGCAGAAGAAACACCACAAACGCATGGAGCGAAGGTTTCATAGGGAGACTTCTGAGGCTTCTGCATCAGATGTCATGAGCTTTTCCAGTTACACCAGCAGCTCTCTTAGCCACAAGCTGCACAACTTTAATGCAGCCACAGTCAGTGTGCCATATTCTCAGGTCAGGAGTTTTTATTTATATATTCTGAATGTTCAGAGTACGTTTGTTTTGCATGGTTGCATAGTTCAGGTTGCCAACTAGAAAGAGTTGTCAATACCTTCCTCTTAAAGGCATACTATGTAACTTTTCCCTCTTTGGTCCCCCTACAGGTTGTCTCATTGGAACTACAGCTCGCGCGGCTGTAGTTCCAATGAGACAACCTGTAGGGGGACCGAAGAGGGAAAAGTTACATAGTATGCCTTTAACGGCATAACACAAGACTAAGCTAAATGCTAAAAATGGTCACAGTGACAATGCAAACAAGCTAATGCTTAACGAGTATCATTTTTTATATAATATTTTATATTTATGTTAGCATGCCAAAATATTGGAAAAATAGGAATTTTGGCCTGATTGTGTTAGGGCAAAAGCAAAGGGTTTACCACAGTTATTGTACAATTTATCATTGTGGGGCCATGGATGTCTGTACAAAAGATATGTCATTAAAAAACTAAAATGTTAACCTCATGGTGGCGCTAGAGGGAAAGTCACCAAACAAAGTCAGTAGGATTCATCCTCTGGGGACCCTGAATGTCAGTACAATCCATCCAGTAGTTTTGGAGATATTTCAGTGGTGGACCTACTGACCGACTGACACTGCCATCCCTAGCCCGCTAGCATGGCACATTGACATAAACTGAATGCAGTGGCTATGAAAAGTATCAAAGCTAATATTAATCTATCTCAAAGCTTTTAAAATTGGTCACTAGGAATGTTGGAAAATCTAATCCTTTCATTTGTAATTGTGCCTAATTGCTGTATTTATTCATATCCTGTTAGGCTACTCTCCATGCCACAAACCGAGGGAAGACAAAGATTCAGAGGAAGCTGGAGAAGAGGAAACAAGGAGATGGGACCTTTAAAATCTACGAGGATGGGAGGAAGAGTGTGCGCTCCCTCTCTGGACTTCAGCTGGGCAACGATGTTATGTTTGTCAAACAGGGGACTTACGTCAACCCAAAGGACCGTGGCCGCCGCAACATTCGTGACATGTTCCCCAGAGACAATTATGATGCCATTTCACGTGCCATGAGCGAGCCGGACCTCCACGGGACCGATGTGGACTACTCTGAGATCAGCACTGACTCGGGACATGATTCTCTGTTCAATAGACCCGGTCTGGGCACCATGGTCTTTAGGAGGAACTATGTGAGTGGGGGGATGTTCGACCTCGGTGGTCGGGATGAGGACAGTGCAGACCGGTCAGGCAATAATGTGCGTTTACGCAGTCGGCTGCAGCCATACCCGAGTGCAGATGAAGACAGCATTGGCAGTGCACGCAGCCTGCAGGAGAGGAATGTGGAGGAGCTGCCCTGGGAAGAAATCGAATTAGGGCTGGACGATGATGATGAGGCTAACACAAGCCCGCTGGAGGTCTTCCTCGCCACACAGAGCATGAGTGACTTTTTCTCCATTTTCAAGAGGGAAAAGATTGACCTTGAAGCACTGTTGCTCTGCTCTGACCATGACCTTAAGAGTATCCACATCCCCTTAGGACCAAGGAAAAAGATCTTAGATGCTTGTAAGAGACGGCTGGAGACCATGGAGTACCCAGACTGCATTGAGGACACAGAACTGTGAGTGATGGGATTTTCAGTGATTCAGCGTAGTGAGGGAGTTTTTGGGCATATCGCTGTACTCCAGCATGGATCCTCTTCAGTTACAAACAGTTTCGTCTTTTGTCTTCATTCTGTCCTGCAGATTATAAAAGTTGTTGGTCCCTCCTGCTGTGTGCTCATTCAGGCTTAAAGGTCAGTGGACCATTGTGGAGTGGATGTCACATACGGACAGGGAGGATGTAATGATTTACCTCTCCTGGTACCTCTGTGGTAACAGAGCAGAAAGGAAACTGTTTAGATGAATAGGTCAAGCAAGAAGAGACAAGTGTGAGACTATTTTACAGTGTCTCGTTAGCTTTAGGAGGATCACTGTAAATATCTCTGTATGTCGGTTGGTTGGAGTTCCCTGCACTGCATGGTTTAACAAACTAAAAAACAATTTGTCAGAGTGCAGTGCAGTGTTCATTGCATGCTATGTGGCATAGTTAACAGAGAACTGATTGTGGGGTCTGTGTCCCCTGAATGTTTTTGCCCCTGTGGGGTAAATCCTACCACCTCATGTGCCTGCATTGCTTGTGCCTGTGCATTTGCTTAAAAGTGTCTTTTGTCAAAAATACCATTGACATTAACTTCATTGTAACTTCATTATTAACAGTTTCAATTACAACATTCTGAGCAACATTTTCACCCAGAGGAGCCACTCAGCTGTTTCCTTACTCACATTTCATCTCTGTACATGTTTACATACAGCGAGCCATGTCAGTCCAAGTGTGGCTCTCTGGCAAGGCAGGCCAATTGTTCATTGAGATAACTGTTCTGATTTACTGTAGTATTTTACTGTAGTATTATACGAAAACCCAGAATATTTAGGTAATTTTATAATACACAAGTTACACATGTTGCAGTTCTATATTTTGCATGTTCAGTCCATAAACTAGGAGATTTATAAATCTTTCTATATCACTCATGTCAGTCTTTATAATATGACAGTCTTCGAACTGTTTGTATCTTGAGTAGTTTTTTTTTTTTTTTAAATAATGTACATATGCACAGGAGCATATGTTGATGTTTACTACTACTACATCTCAACCTTTTAACATTTAGGTGGATTTTCAATCAAAAATACTAATGATAAAGATAAAGAAAAGAAAAAAAGTAATTGAACAATTAAATAGAAAATAGAATGTGATATTTTTTTAAGACCTTTGACTCATACTCATTACTCAGAGCATTTGGCATTTTCATCCATAGTGATAATCTTCACTAATGCTCACACACAAAAGACAAGCATCATTGTTGCCTCTGTACACAACACGTCAGGAAGATTTGCTGTAGATACTTGGTGTGGTCTGGATCTCCATGCCTCTTACATAACATTGTTGTCATAACCCTGTCAGACTCTCCCCCACTCTTTTACACTATAGTATCCATATGCTATACCGATACTATACAAAGACTTTACTGATGACAGAAGCCAGACACAACAGTTTTTTATCACCATTATTGTTGAAATAAACATTTAAACCCAACTTTGAACTGTTGTATCTTGAGTAGTTTTTTTTTTTATAATGTACATCTGCGTAGGACTACTACATCTCAACCTTTTAACATTTAGGTTGATTTTCAATAAAAAATACTAATGTTTTTAATGCTCTATGCTGATAGATCCATACATGTTGCTCTCCCTACTGCACCCTGCTTACTATAGCCTATCTGCAGAGTAGTTTAAATTTAACATATGCAGAGTAGGATGTGCCTTTGTAAAGCAGGACCAGAGCTACCATTTAAGGAAACCAAGGGCATGTCTTTATATCATATTTTGGGAATTTTGGGGGATTTATTGATTCTACATGGTTCATGGGAAAAATTAAAAATGCCTCCGCTGGCTGAGTATGAAATACCTTAGGTGTGGTTTTCAATTATTTCCTTATGCACCCTGAGGGTCTTTGGATCTCAGAAAAGGCAGGAAAAAGCAGCCATGCGGACTGTAGCCCTTGTGACGGCCTAAACGTTTATCAGGTTTAAGGTGAGGAACACTCTCAAACATGGAAACACTCAGCACTAATAATGAGGAGAATTTAAAGGAGAGTCAACACAACACAGACGTAAATGAGGAACCAAGGGATCCTACCATACTGACATGCTGCTCCCACAAGATGCGTTGTGTGACTCCTGCATGGACAGCCCCAGCAAGGCCCTAAAATCCTGCCTTACCTTTGTGGTTTTTTACTGCGAGGCACATCTCAGCCAAATTTCAAAACCACCGTCTGTGGATCCCCTCCACAACATAGACGGACTTGTGAGATTCATCCACTTCCTCTTCAATGCTTCTGTCTGATGGACAGCTGCTGTGTGTGTCTGGACTGTGAGAACCAGGAGCACGAAGGGCACACGACTGTATCTGTGGGAGAGACACTTCTGCAGAAGAAACAAGATGAAATCAGTCAGAATGCCTCAACACCTGAGAAAGCAATTGGAAAGCTACAGAACAACAAAGACTCAATTAAGGTTTGTAACATAGGCAGATATGACACTATCACATTTATTTTGTACATTAATTTATTGCACAATGGTCTGGTTTAAATATGTTTATTTCGGGGCGGCCTCTAGCTCACCCAGTAAGAGCATTTGCCCTGTGTTGGCTGAGTCCTGCAGTGGTGTGGGTTCAAATCTGACCTGCTGCGTGTCATACCCCATCTCTCTTCCCCCTTTCATGTCTATCCACTGTCACTACATAATAAAGGGAAAAGCCCCAAAAAATTATCTTAAAAAAAAATTATTATTTCGCTTTCCTCTCTGGCTCTTCAGTCTTCAGTGCAGGAGGGTTGTGTTATTGTTGAACAGCAGTTTTCCAGGCTGCAGACAACTGTAGAGGAGGCCAGAAAAGGCTGCAAAGGTGCTAGAGGGAGAGCAGAGACAGGCCCTTAGTCAGGAAGAGGGCATCCAAGCACATCTGTAGCAGAGAGCAGAGCTGACGAAAATTTTGGCTCAAATGAACCAAACTGTCCAGGTTCAAGTTGTTGACTTCCTGCAGGTACAACATATCTGAAATATTTAATATAATAATAAATAAGTCTTATGTGTCATATGATGACAAAAAGTTTATTTTGGGCGCCGGTCTGTGTACACAGAGCAGGCATTTCATCTCGTCATTTACAGAGGTTTAGAGATCAGAGAAGTTGCATGTTATTTAACAGCTTCAGGATTTCACATCATGATACATGTTACTTTTGTTTTGCTTGTTCCAGAAGTGCTCAGAGTGGAAGAAAGGAATGGCAGATGTGTGCCTGCCTAGTCCGTACCCGCAGTCAACCGCATGGACCATCTAACCTCCTATGTCCAAGTAGTGACTGATGCTACACAGGAGCTGTGTGACCTGATCCTCTCAGTTTTTTCTTGTAGGAGACAAGGAAAAACTGATGTATCTGTAAAAGTTGTAAGTGTATATCATATTCTGTACTTTACCTTACTTACTGGCTCCTCATGGAGAAAACTGCCTCAGACGTGCTTTCTTCAGTGTATCTTGTTATGTGCTCTTTTTAGGCATTCCAGCACCACTGCCTCACAAAGCCGCTAGCGTGGCTGTAGTATTTAAGTCTTGTTATTCAATCTTTATTTGCTCAGCTGCATTAAAATAAAGAAATCTTTATGTATTAGTACATTCAGTACATTGTAAAATAAATCCTCATGTGTTACCAAAATACCAAATAATCTCTGACAAATGAACTACGTACTAAATCCTCTATTCCAACCTTCATCCCTGCCTGTTCCTGAGACGCCAGAGGATTTCTTAAAATGTAAATACACGTTTCATTTGGCCTATGAATGATTAAACAATTATGTTTCCCCTGTATTGTAGACACAAGGAGTTTGACCTTTGACCCAGACACCACCCATCATTTCTTACGTATTACAGAGGTCAACAGAAAGCTGACCAACACCAGCCCCTGGCAGCACAGTTACCCAGACCACCCTGGTTGCTTCCAATATTGGCGTCAGGCAATGACTTCAGACAGCCTTTACCTGGGGAGGCACTACATTGAAGCAGAGCTGAGTGGGGAGGGTGCACATGTCGGAGTCACGTACAAGAGCAACTGCATCACCTGGAACGACTTTTGCTGGTGCATGGGACGAAACAGCCGAGGTTTCTTTGCCTGGCATGCTGGTGTGGAGACACCCTTGGATGTCACTTATATCACAAGAATTGGCGTATATGTCAACTTTTACTGAGGCTCTGTGTCTTTCTATGATGTAACCAGTCCCATGAGGTCACTCCACACATACACAGCTGATTTCATAGAGCCCTTATATGTTACAGCCTGGCTGTCAAAGAAAGAAAATGTAGTTTCTCTGGTAATTGCAAAATGATGCAAAGAATGATCATATTGCCTTCACTGCAAGCTTGTAAAAGAAAAATGAGTGCATTATACATTTTTATTGAGGTTACATAACAAGGTCTATAAAGTTATGGTACATATAGAGGATTTTTTCACGTACATGTCATTCAAGGTTAAATGTACTACCATGTACTGGTAACTGCAACGATGTGTTAGGAATTTACTGCAGCTTTATTTCAACTTCATTGCTCTTGAATGTGATATGAATGAGGAAAAAAAGTACAGAAATGTCTGCCAACAATTTCGAGTCTGAAATTATAAGTCCATTTGGTGAACTAGTATAAAGCTATAAGAGAATGTATTGTTTATGAAGGGCTCGTAAAATCATCAAGACAAACAAAAGTGCTTTGGAAATCATTAACATCCATAACAAGTTTACTGCAGTCAACTTCAGGCGTTAAAATCAGTTTCATTCTCGTCATAAACTGGATTCACAAAGTGCACACCTGTCTGAGTCATGGAGATCGAATTATTTGTTTCAGTTGCATACACACCAGGAATATCAGGCAGCATGTTTGGCTGGTCAAAAATGGGATTATCAAAGCCGTGGTCAAGAGGCCCACCAAGGTCTGTAACGTCGCTGCTTTTCATGAAGCTGCTCAGAGAAGGCAGTGATGATGGCATTTGAATAACCCCCTTACGAATCACGACGACCATGATAATGATGAGTGTAATCATAATCAAAACTCCAAAAACAACTCCAGCCACCATCCCAGCACTACCACCAGTCTGATCACTGCTGCTCCCAGAGGAGGCTTGAAATTCAGCCCCAGTGATTGCCAGGTTGGGGCCATGAGAATGGGCATCCTTCACTATGTCCCTGGCCAGAACCTCTGACAGTGTTCCCTTCTCTCCATCCAAGATAAGCACCTGGATTTCAGGTGAGGTACCAGAAGGGATGATCCCCATCAGCCACTGTGACTTGAAGACTTTAGACATGCCCAGCTGAATGGAATTGTATTGTGGCAGGACAAGAAATAGGTGATGAATTCGTTGCCTGTAAGTTTGCAGGTTGAACCCAGCGGCGTATTGGACGGTAACAATGGCACCACAAACATCACAGCAGTGTCCCACGGGGAGAAGAGGCTTCTTACAGCTCAGAGAGGCACATGTTACACTGTTACAGATCTGCTGATGGTTCACAGAATTCCCACAGTCGCAGCCAGAAGGATCCCCACACTCTTGGTTTCCAATAGAGAAGGCAGAGGATCCTTGAAACTGCAGCTGGCCTGAACGTGAGCTGAGATAATGGGAGAACTCAGATCCGCTATCAAACTTCTTCCCCAGCACAGACACAGATTTGACAGGAATGCTAGACTGACTGGAGCTGGTGTCCACCCTGAAAGAGGAGCGGTCTTTAAAAACCACATCATCATACTGGCAAGGGACACTTTCCTCGTGGACTGAGAATAAGAAATTCCCATGCTGCAGGTCATCCAGAGTTGCAGCTGCCTGCCACAGAGCTGGGTTGAACCACTGGAGAGACTCGGAATCTTTGAATTGAGTCGTGACACCCGCTCCGCAGCCCGAATCTTGTCCTCTCACGACATAAAATCCAGCTCCTGAATTCAGGATGAACTCTCCATCAACTGGCAACTTCATCTCCTGCACAGCATGCGTGGTCTCCACGAACACAGACACTTTTTTCTGGGCTGGAAACTGAACTATGTCGTTGCCACATGGAACATTTTCTTTATCCCAGTTAGTCTTATTCTCATAGTTGGTGTCAGGAATCCACTGTTTGTGCAGGGCATGCGCTGCCCTGACAAGACAGAAGAAGAGAAGCATGTCTGTTGTTTTCAGCATCCTGAATGTTTGTGACAAACTGAGAGAACATTAAGTGACCTTTGTTTCCAACCTTGTGACTAACACATGAGTGCACACAGCTTACCAGTATAGTTGATGAGCTCTGAACCACATCAACCTCCTCAAGCAGGTGACCTGTAAAAGATTTACATTTTCAGTAACAGACCTGCTTCATGTCTTTCCTCTTTTTTTTTTTGTTTGAAAATCATCAGAATATGTTGCACACTTGTGAACACATTTGAATGCATTTTCTAGAGTCCAGTGGTTATTCAGATTTGGGCATTCTCCTATATTTTCTCCTTATTTCCTATTTCTTCAAATAATATATCTGCAGGGTGTTGTCAATTATCAGGCATTCACTAATTCTTCAAATTTGCAGCGAAATTATTTTCTAAAAGGACAACTTCTGAACGGTCCTCTGAGCTCCATTTGCCATTCAGTTTGCGTTGCAGTCTGCCTCAAAATAGGTTTTCACTGTGCAATACATCAGAAATGCTATTAAACTAGTGGTTTAAATCTCAAACTATTATTTAAGTTTTGTACAATGACATGCAGATGCCTTTCAAGGAAGCAAATGTAAGAATTTAGCTTTTAACTTATTCAAATTAATTTAAAATCCAATTAAGTTGCATATAAAACTGAATTCAATGTGAAATTTAACAACCATGACAGCATGAGACACTTTATCATGTAGGCTAAGTTGATTAATTATATTGGTGTTAAAGGATTTAATTTTTAATGTGTTGGTGTTTCATGATTTTAATAATGTGCTTCTTTTACTGTTGCTTATTAACAGCATAATATAGTTAGGAAACAAACGGCTTTGTTTTTGTAAACTTTGTATTGGATTTTTTAAATGTCTCGTGTCAGCAGGAGCAGGGGTTTATGAAGCAGTAATTATGCTTTCTGCTACAGGTACCAGGATTATGCATATACAAAATCAAAACATACACACCCTTATTGAACCTCAATCTCCCCTGAGGCAGTGCCTCACCTGCGCCACAGTAGCACGCTATTAGAGAGAAGTAGGCCTATGTTGTTTACATGGAATAACAATAAAATGCGTGGGCAAACGGAAATTGCTTTAGAAGTGGCGATTGGAACTTCCATTGATAATAGACCTTTTTCACGGCAAACATGTTGACATGTCATAGTAGGAAAAGCACAGGTTATCAAAACCATTAATGATGGCTGCATTCCACTTAGGAGAGGCCCTGGTATTGTGCATGCTGACTCACTGAAATAGCTTACTGGGACACTTGATTAAAATTGAGCCATCGTTAAGGTTATCAATTTCAGCTGTGCTTTTCCTACTATGACAAGTCAAAAAATGTCTGCTGTGAAAAAGGTCCGTTGTCGGAGCGTCACTGTGGGTGCGAGGCGAGACGCGAGTAACTAATCAGCCGAAACTAATTGCACCTGTGTTCTTAATTGACTGCACCTTGTGTGGTGCGCCATCTTTCTGTGCAATCTGACCTCCAGAGAGAGGAACGCTGGCCCACTTATGTTTTCCAGCTCTAGGTGTATTTCCTGCAATGTTCGTAGCAGTTTATCTTTGTTATGATATAAACAAGTCCAAGTGTCCTTTAGACCTGCCTCTGACTTGCTTTGTGACGTACAGTCGGGAGGACAACATGAGAACTGTTGCTCAACAGATGCTTCGGACCTGCAACAAACTTCTCTATAGGTAGGCCTACATTTGTAGTGATTTATTTTTATTCTAGAGGATTTTAGTGTTACACAACTATGCATCGATAACGTTTACTACTGTAGGGCTTTTATTACTTCAAATACACTGTCAAAAACAGTCCTTACAGTACCTACTTCAAGATTCAGCTCCTGGCCACTTGTTACACCAACACAATTTAATGCAATTCAATAAAACAGACCTGCCAGAAATTCTACATTTAGGAAGATGTTTTTGTTGACACTGTCACAGGTGTTAATTCACTTTGCCTATATGTTTATTATTAATGAAATGTATTTATTGTGAAACCTTAGAGGTTTAAAGGACAATGTACCTTTTCAGTGGAGTAAGAGACATCTTGTGTCCAGTAGTTCAACTTTTAAAATACAATTTTTTTTTTTTTGCATATTCATAGATTGTTTCAATGAGAGGGAGTGGATGCAATTTTAAGCTTAAATAAACTTAAATAGGTAATTAAACTTTAGTGGAAAAAACATTAGCTGCATGTATACTTCTTAAATCATGTCTGGAGGGGGATCTTTAAAGTAAAGACTTAAGTTTTTAAGGCCCTTATCTAGGCTTACAATATGCAGCTCATAAAGTTTTGTTTTTTTGTAAACACTTGACACATGACTTGTATCCTTTTGTAGAAAAACACCAAATGATGTTATTGAGGCCTATCCATCCAACATTGAGACGGCAGCACAGATGGACAACATCCAACATTTGCCCAGTCCTCCTCATGTTCCCAGTGTGAGAGAGAGCGTTCGCCATGTGGAGGCAGTGGAGAGGGCCCACCATGGTGGTGGATGGCTCCTGTCTGGCATCATCTGCATCAACATTCTGATCCTGGGCTGCGCTCTGGTCAGCGGCAGTGCTTTTAACATTGTGGCCATTACTGCTGAGCACAGGCAAATCTTCCTCATCCTTCTCCTCCTCCTCACTATGTTGTGGATGCTGTTTTACACAGTCTTCACCTCTCGAAAGGATCAAGCAGTTTTGTTCAAGGATAGCCATGCGGGGCCTGTGTGGCTCCGAGGTGAGTCATTTCTGGTTCTCCGTTTTTAGATAAGTGTCATTTCAAGGCTTAATCACTTAAAATGTTTATATTTCAGCTGGACTTCTGTTGTTTGGGTTTCTCAGTTTCCTCATCGACATCTTCAAGATTGCCACTTATGTGGGCTACCTTCACTGTGATGCTGCTGTTAAAGTTGCCTTCCCTGTCGTACAAGCTGTGTTTCTGTTTGTCCAGGTTGTTGCATTTTAAAAACATGAAGCTTATTGCGTTGCAAGACCATATCAGTCGTAACTTTGGAGGAGTTTTAAAAATGTAACAAAACCTGTCTGTTTTAGACATACTTCCTGTGGATTCATGCAAAGGACTGTGTGGAGCTACACACAAATTTAACAAGGTAAATTATTTTCTTTACTCGCTGGAAAGTTACCTTTTTTTTTTAATCTTGTTGCACCCTGACATTTTCACTTTTCCAGGTGTGGGCTTACTCTTACGCTTTCAACTAACCTGGTGGTGTGGATGACTGCCGTTACTGAGGAATCAGTTCACCAGACTACAATTCCTGATCTAAATGTCAATGTCTCACACAAGATGTACAAAGGTATTTAGGCATGGTTTGTTTCTAATCAGATTCATGTGTGGATTCATTAAGAGGGGGAGAAAAAAACTCACAACTTTCCATTTCAGCCAGCTATGAGAAGTGTACTTGCAGCCACTCGGTGTGTGACACCTTCAAAGAAGCCGCCTACTACCTGTACCCCTTCAACATAGAATACAGCCTCTTTGCTTCGGCTATGACCTACGTCATGTGGAAAAACGTTGGTCGGGTTGTGGACGATCACAGCCACCACAGTGTTAAATTCCGTCCAAAGGATGTGTGTCTGGGACCTGTAACAGGAATACTCCTGGTGGTGGCAGGAGTTGTAACATTCATAGTGTACGAGGTGGACATACTAACGGAGGACGGGAAGAGAAACCAAGCTCTGCTGATTCATTTTATTATGAATATAGTGATAGTGAGCCTGATGTCCCTCTCCACTGTGATTGGCTGTATCATCTACAGGCTGGACCACAGGGAACACGTATCGGAGAAAAACCCCACTCGCAGCCTGGATGTGGGGCTGCTGGTGGGAGCCTCACTGGGGCAGTTAATCATCAGCTATTTCTCTATCGTGGCTGTGGTGGCAACCGGAGCCAAAGGGTACCTGAACGGCCTCAACCTATCCTGGGCCGTGCTGATGGTGCTCCAGCTCGGCCTGCAGAACTACTTCATCATCGAAGGCCTCCATCGGGAGCCCTTCCATGTGATACAGGAAGCAGCTCTGCACACAAACGCTCACTCCTTCCAGGATCATGAGATGAGTGTTGTCCTGAACAACCGTAAGTCCAGCTACTTCCTGACGGCAAGCTGTGATAAGCCATGTTGGAAAAGAAAAGTAGTGAAGGAAGTCTGTGCCTTTTTGCTGCTTGGTAACATCATTGTAAGTTGTATTTATGCTTATTTTCTTTTAACTATTATTGCAACAAACCAATGATCAGTGTTTTCCTGTTAATGTGTCCTGCTTATTACACTCAGCTGTGGATCATGCCCGCCTTCGGTGCTCGTCCCCAGTTTGATCATCCCATCGAGATACAATTCTACACATTCACAATGTGGGCGACCATTGTGAATATTGGACTTCCTTTTGGAATCTTCTACCGCATGCACTCTGTCGCCAGCCTCTTTGAGGTGTTCTTAATCTGTTAATTTTTGAGCATGGAGAGAATTTTATGATCTATTTTATTAAATGTTTAAATTGAACTTGTTATATTAAATTTTAACTTAATAGAAAATGTATTACCGGTCATTAGTTGGCTGATCTTGTATTTAATGATGTGCTTTGTGTAATTCACAAAAAATTGCAATAAATGACAGGACAAACTGTCTTGTAGAACATTTTTGATTATATCCTTTGCTGTTAATCACCTCATGACCTTTTTATTTTTTTAAGATTTGTTTGTCAAATTGGTGGTCAACCTATACAAAAAATAATTGGTAAAATAAATTGGACATTAGCAAAGCTGCAATTGGTTGCTCAAAACAAATTCACAGCAGTATTTGTCTCATTCCAAATATAGGTTCTATGCTGGTGTAGAAAGATTTCTGGAAAGAAGTGTCAGCTTTTAATTGTGGCAGTGTAAAGGCGCTCCATAAAAGTCAAACCTTAACGGATTGTCTCTCTCCAGCAACCATAGTGCCATCTAGTGATCATGGTGTAATGGGGGCAGCTTGCACTTTAAACATTGTGTTGGGGCCAAGCTACATAGAACGGCTGTGCAATTAATATGGCTGACTAATCGATTTAACGACTTTTAGTTTTGGTGAGGAACCACATGTTTCAGTGTAAAGAGTGACTCTATTTGTGCTTAAAGGTTTCACAGCAATTGAGATTCCTCATTGAAGCACAGTTCAGTAACGCAACCAACACAGAATGTCTTAGATGCATATCAATATATATTTTCAGGATAATTTACGTAAAATACAATTTACAACATTAAGCATTGTAAGCATCGACAGCCAGATCCAAACCTGGTCATATACAATCTGTAGAATTGTCTCCAAAATCCTGTAGAGTTACATTTTCACAAACTACAACCATAATAAGTTCACTTCAAAGTATGGCAAGTACAACAAATAATGTGAAACACCAATAATGTGCCATCCAGGATATCTTACAAGTCTCTGTTGGAAACAAGTTTGGCTGCAAAATGTAACTATTTTCTCGTTCACGTCTATGCTGCCAAGAGCCTCAGTCTTCAGGAAACGCTCTAGACATTCTATGGTCTTGAGGTCTTAAATGTACAAACAGTTGTTTATGGACAATATTGATAATTCAAACACCTCCCATCTTAGTCTGAGAGATAGCTCTACCTTACTCATCTAAATGATTCTCCTACCCAAGTCGGTGCTGTACGCATTGCGATGATGATTACAGTGGCAAGTTAAACACAGTGAGGTTTACTGGGAAAGCAGCAGATACTGAAGGGAGGAGGAATCTTGGAGTTGAACAGTCCCATTTTGAATCTTCTGTCTACATCCTCTGAATCTCAAACAGGCGGACATCAGTGTCATACCAGATAGGAGGGTCCACATTGCTAGAAAAACAAGAGGTTAGTGTTTAGTCAATGTGAATAAACAATTGTTTGCATAATTCTCAGCTCTTATGGCTGACTCACCGCAAATAGACAACACCCCACATGTACGTGCGAAACCACATGGCAGTGCCTGCGTTGGCCTGATACTTTCTGATGAGGATAGGGTGAGGGACTGGGAGCAGGCCCACTAATGTGCCATGCTGGAGAAACTTCAGGATCTCTGATTCATCTGTCAGACCCCTGCAGTGAAACGTAAGCACATTTTAAAAAGGTAATATTTCAAAAAGACTTTTACATGTATATAGATATAGAATTGTTTACATACTTATCAATGCAGATCTTCTCCACCTGGGGAACTAGCACTTGTAGAAGTCGCATGATAGTCTGCAGAGGTAGTTTACACTTCCAGGAGTGGACCTGGGACAAAAAAAGGTAAATCCAGATCACGTACGCATTCTACCAAATGTCCAACATCGGATAAGGGCAAAAGAAGTTACTGACCCATTCTTGTGTGGGAGACCAAAATGATGTTGAAGATGCACTTGACAAACGTCTTCTCTCCATTTCTGATTCAGTGTAGAAAACATCCTGATAATGTGAAGAAATATATTAACTATTATGCATATGCTTTTAAACAAATGCATGCATACAAACACATGCACTTACTTCATTTTCTCGACCTGAGTTTGACTCTGTGTCACTGGTCCCGGCGACTGCAGTTTGGTCTGAGTGGGCTGTGTGTGTGGGGTCTCCCTTTGAAACTGACACCATGGTGCCATCCTCTGACACCTGGGACTTCTCAGTCAGTTTATCAATGCCTGCAGGAAGCCATGAATTGCAGGAAACCAATCACTATTTATATAAGTCTGGTAATTTTCTTTATTTTTCTTATTGTCAACAAATCCCATGAAAAGATCAGAATCAAGAAAGAAAATTGTCTGTGTATCAAAAATCTGATATACTGTAGCTTATTCCTCTGTGCCATAGTGCTAAAAACACATCAGTGAGCCACACCCTTGCACTCTGTGACATGTTTCTTCTTTAACAAGAATATAGGCAGTTTAGTTTATTTTGAGTTTAATTCTACACTCTTTTTCTGCTATAAATAGATGCTAATGCAACAAACCCATGGCTGAAAATAGCCCTACAACAAATAATTTTTTTACAAATGTAAGCATATATTTGTCAGTCCTCTTCGTTAGACAATTATAGTTATCTTCAGGTGCTTAAAGAGCCCCTATTATGCTTTTTTGGATTTGTCCCATCTTTTAGTGTGTTATATATATTTTGTGTATGTAATAGATATAGAATATAAATTACTTACTGAAAATGGCTCGCTGTTTTAAAATTCCTCAATTAATGATGTCATTGATTGACAAAGTCAGTCCAGTTTTTCAAATGTGCTGCCCATTGGTGCTGCCTGAGCAAGCACAGCCCGCCCAATGGCTTGTTTGAATTAGGTTGACCAATTACAACAGAGTGGGCCAGCTGACCAGCATGCATGTAAACCTATTCTAGGAGACCCTAAGAGTACAAATATGACACTGAAAAGGCGTATAATAGGGACTATTTAATGTACTGTATGCTTGTGTACATGACAAACATCTACCCCAAAGTCAAGAGATAGGAGTATTTTTTATAAAATATGAAAAGTACAGTAAGTTGACCAATGAGCTGAATTTACATTTAATCAGTAACATCCAAATTGATTCCAAATATAAGGTCTTTTACAACGTCTTTTTGCAAACTGCTGGCTAAAAAAGCTTACCAGAGCTGTACCCATTTTTAGATAATTGTACTGTAAATTACCATGGTGTATTATGGTATGTGTATTGTGTGATGTGTATTTTAATGTATTTCCATATATGTAGTGTATTGTGGTTTTATGATAGTGAAAGCTGTATATTTTTATTACACTGTACATGTAAAAGCCTGACTAGGGACAAGAGTTGGAAATTATCAATAGATTTAAACTCTCTGTGAAGCACATCAGTTTCATGCTCTGTATTGGAACTATGTAAAATTGCATCATCCCTATCAAATAAAATAACTTTCAAATTCAAATAGCATACAGAGTCAGTACCTGGTATTGCGACCAGACTGGTCTTCAGTGTACCAGGCTCTGCTGGCACAGCAGGGTGAGAGCCCTCCATGGATACAGTCTCCTGTGAGCTAGTGCGGGAAATTACATCTGGAGACTTCCTCTTCCTCTGCAAAGCCTTCTGGATGGAAGCAGGATCAGAGGGCAGGTTGGCCAACTGGTGGAACACATTACGTTTGCGGATGATAGCGTACACCAGGTTGCAGTTTCCTGGAGGTGAGAGAAAGAGGGACAGATTTACCAAATAAGCAAAAGTAACAAAGTTCCTTCTAATACCTTGATCTTGACTACACAAAAAAAGAGAAAGCAAATCCATATAAGCCCATAATTCTGTTACACATCAGCTTTCTCTTACCATCAAACTGGTACTGGATGATATTGTTGAAAGCCTCAAGAAGGAAGAACACAAGGTGATGGTTCTGGGCTACAGAGAACAGGAACCAGCTGGTAGAGAAGGCCTCCAGCAGGTGGAGCAGTTTATTGGCTGCCACCATGGACAGGCTCTTCAAATAGGGAGACACTGCAGAAAGAGAAATGTTAGGAAGATGATTGTGTACTTAAATAAAGAAAACTATAACAGGCATTTTTATTTTAATTAAGTGGCATCTTTTTTCTTATGAGATGTCAAAACTTTTAAGTAATTGATGTTGCAAATAAAATGTGTGCATTGCCAGACAGATGGCGCCAAAGCAATTCACCATTTACAACAATGGTGAGTAGGCAGTCAAACAGAGGCTGGAGACGCTGGTGGCCTGTGGTGATAATCTTGTGAAACACCTACAAAACAAACACAGTGACAGCTGTGAGCATTAACTGTATTTTAATTTGTCAGCAATAAAGAACATCATGATGTAACATAGTAGACACTCACCACTATAAGCAGGTCAGCATGAGTGCCTGTGAACACTGGGATGTCCATAGGCACATGGACGGAGTAGGGCTTATTCAAGCGCACGCCAAAGTTTCTCTCCCCGCTCAGCAGCAGCAAAATGAACACTCCAATGTGCATGAGTCCAACACGGGCTGCAGCCATAAAACACATCAAAAGATAAAAAAACGTATATGCATAGTAGTATGGGGTGCCGAATGTAAAAGTTTGGTTACAATTTTTTAGCTGATACATTTTCAACATTTAGCTCACTTTCCTCACATTTAGCACATTTTCCTCACATTTGAGACAGAAATTATATATATATATTATATCTAAATGTTAAATGTAAATGTTATATCTAAATCTAAATGTTATATCTAAATCTAAATGTTATATCTAAATCTAAATCTTAAATATATATCTAAATGTTAAATGTTAAATTTAAATATTATATCTAAATCTAAATCTTAAATATATATCTAAATATTATATCTAAATCTAAATCTTAAATATATATCTAAATATTATATCTAAATCTTAAATATATATCTAAATCTTAAATGTTAAATCTAAATGTTATATCTAAATGTGTCACCAAGTGTAAAGCTAAATATTTAGAAAATATTCAAATCCCCAAGGAAACCACGCCCACTGCGGTGGCTTCAAATCGCGCTGCACCGCAATTTTCAGTCAACACCTGTTGGTACAGTAAACTTAACTTATATCACAGAAATGTCTTAATATTTGTGTTTACTATAATGCCGTTGTTTTGTTTGACATATCCCCTTGTGTGTTTAACGTCCTTCACAAGCAATCTAGCTCACACACTGCAGCCGACATGTCATCTGAACAGGCCTCGCAGCACTGTAACTAGCTAAGTTAGCTAGGTCTCGCAATGCGAGACTGAACAGCAGTAGGCCTGTCACACTATAGCCACATGTAAGTAGTTTTCAATACTTTGGTTACATTACCGTGTTCTATTAACCTGAATTATGTTGCTATATTAGCTTGCGAAGGAGCTATCCGTTGCTAACGTTAATTTATCTCAAAAAGCTGAAACGTTAGCTAACTACTGCCAAGATATGATTTCACTAGAGACCAGAGAGGTATTGCAAGACTCGTCAAGTGTTGTCATGTGTTTACACTGTCTTACAATGAAACCATATCTTGGCAGTAACATTAGTTAGCTACTGCTTTTTGACATAAATTGGCTAGCTAACGTTAGCGTTAGCAACGGATAGCTACTTTGCAAGCCAATAAAATATAGCCTTGCCAAACAGAATTAAGGTTAATAAAACACGATAACTAGCTATGTAACCAGTATTACAAACTTCTTACAAGTGGCTGGATTGTGACATTTTAGTTGTGTTCGGATGAATATGTTAAATGCATAGCTGGACTTTAGCCATGCTGGGCTAATGTTAGATTGCTTGGGAAGGATGACGCTAGTCACACACGGAGATATGTAATTCAAACAACGGTATTGTGATTAACACAACTATTAAGGCATGTCTGTTATATACTGGTCGGTCAATAATATAAAAATACTGTAGATCAGTGCTTTCCAACCTTTCTGGTCTGAGGTTCCCCCACAGCCCGGTCATATAAACTCACATACCACCCCCCCCTATCAATTCCCAATGTGTTCACACTATTTATCATATTAAAGTGAATATTCTTACATTTTCATGCAATTGAACTGTAAACATTTAGGTTGGTTTGATCAGAAATTCTACTAACTAGACCTTTTACTTGAAGTGTGGTTAATGTTTCAAAAGTCATCCATTACTTTTAGCTAATCATTTCAACTGTTAGCTAAGTCAGTAGGCCACTTTTACCTATTTTTTTTCTACCACTGATTACTTCGCTGTATGTTTTAACATATGTGTTGAGCTGTTTTAGCTGATATATTGTTTTAAGTCAATCATAATTCAGTTAGTATTTTTGATTAGTTAAGCTGCTCCACAATCTTTCCAAGTACCCACTGGCTACAGCAGAGATACCCCTTGCTGGGGCATCACTGGGTGCAGCGCGATTTGAAGCCACCGCAGTGGGCGTGGTTTCCTTGGGGATTTGAATATTTTCTAAATATTTAGCTTTACACTTGGTGACACATTTAGATATAACATTTAACGTTTAGATATAAAAATTTGATTTAGCATTTAGATATATATTTAACATTTAGATTTAGATATAACATTTAGATTTAACATTTAGATATAATATATATATATATATATATATATAATTTCTGTCTCAAATGTGAGGAAAATGTGCTAAATGTGAGGAAAGTTAGCTAAATGTTGAAAATGTATCAGCTAAAAAATTGTAACCGAACTTTTACATTCGGCACCCCATATAGTAGAAGCTTGTTGGGTGCAAGAAAACTGATAACACTGGGACGTGACTCACACTGGTCAGCCCTGGCATCATTCAGGTAGAAGAGTATAGGAACCAGAATATCCAGCACATCACTACTCTTCAGGACAAAAAACAGGAACTTCTGTCGGTAGAACACAAACAAGATTTTGTTTAATAAAAGCACACACTCTTGATCAAAGAAACTCTTAATTTTAGTTCTTTGTTCTAACCTTGTTGAAGTCACAAAGCTTCCAGAAAAGAACCAACAGCTCTTGGTGGAACTGGATCTTCTTGGTAGAGTTAGGCAGGTAAGTCTGAGTCAAAGGGTTGGTCAGCAGACGAGCTAAGCCCTTCAGTACAAAGTCATAATCCTGCCATTGGAAAGACAGAAGGCGTCCTTTTGATATCTTTACAGGGAAAATCTTCATGTATTTTATAGAAATGATAATCGGCATACCTCCTCTCTGTGGATCCTTGACAAATAATTCACAAACAGGTTCTCAGGGCCTGCAGACTGCACAAAGAAAAAGATGTATTTGAATAATATTAAACACATTTTTGTTTATATACTGTCTGTTTATATAAGGGTGTTTATTGTGTAAATATAATATTGTAAATTCAATTTTTTCTATTTCTTATACTTTATGTATATTTTTTCTCCTATGTCTACTTAATGTGTATTTGTGTTATTCTGATGTGTGTACATTTTTCTTTTGAGCTGCTGTAGCACAGGAATTTCCCCAGTGTGGGATTAATAAAGTCTATCTTATTTTACATGCTATACAGTCATCGGGATTGATTTCTTTGAGCAGGTTTTGGTGTCCTGGTACCTCTTGTTCCTCCATGCTGGATGGGGAGGGGGTCCGGTGGGGAACTCCTCCGTCATGCTCCAGCGTCACAATGAGGATCTGTACAGCCTGCTCCACCAGCTGCTCCCGGTAGTCGGAGAAGAGCAGGTGGTTGTACGGGATGCCGTAGCCCACTGGATCATAGGCACACACCACATTCAGCAGAGAGGTGAACAGCGGCAGTGCATGTCTAGGGAAAAAGACATGAAGACCATGTTGGAGAATCGTGCAAGAATTTATCCATGCAAAACATTTTAATGAAAATTATAATATACTGTAATTTGTAATGAACTCTCATATTTTAGTCAATACAGAAATGTTATCAAAATGCATATGCGCATAATATCTACATTTATTTAAAATAATGTGTAAGCATAACATATAGAATCAGTAGATTGACAAAAAAAGATATCTTAACTCAAGCTCCACTTATAAGCTTTTATTTAGGAAATTTCATCCACATCTCACTGACAAGTGATCTACAAGCCATCTCCATGATCACTGAGCAAACTCAACTTGTGATGAAGACCATGAAATGTGGTTGTAAGCTGAAAAAAAAAACTAGTAAGTGGACCTTGGACCAGATTACTGTTTGTTTTTTTGGGTCAAACACCAACTCGTGCATACTCTGCCAAGGATAAATTAATGATTAATCATTAATTTATTAATTAAGCCAATCGCATTAATGTAATCCAATCAAAGTTTTACATCAGGTGTCATTAAAAAAGTCTAATAGAAATTCACTTGACGGTTGGATGGATGCACATCATCACATGCTTGTCCATATATCTGTGAATGTGCCTACATTTGCCCATTACCTATTTTCTGTGGAGCAGAAGAATGTCACCCAAGGGTTGAGGACATTGTTGTCCGATGAAGAAGGCAGGTACATGGCCTCAGAGAAGCAGGTTAGTAACAATCTCAGCAACTCTGTCCTGAAGAGGATCAGTGAAAAAAATGCATAGGGGGACAGAAAAGAGTAAAACACGTAAAAATATGAGAGTAAAGCATGTTAGTGCTACAGATGGTGCCAAGGCATGCACCTGGCTGACTTACCTATTCAGATCATGGATGTAGTTTAGAGGGGGCGACTGTGCAAAGCCCACCCCTGCCTCCCAGATGTATTCACAGCTGTCTATAGCCTGCATGTTCTCTACCGAGTCCTGGATGTGGTCGCAAAAACATCCATAAATTATTTTAATTAAAGTGCAGGATTAACATTTCTCAGAATATTTGTTCAATCACATGGGAAATTATCGTCTATACTTTCTCCAACAAGTCCCCTAACCTAAATGACATATTAGGCTGTTTAGTACTGTAGTCTAAGTGTTCTCTGATCTGTGTAGTAGAGGTATAGTTTAGTTTTGGCAACTAAGTGACTTTTTCTGAAAAAGTCTCACTTTTTTTAACTTCCTTTAGGAACTGTATCTGATCGTTTTTTCCATGATCCAGTATAGCGAGGAAACTGATGGTGAAATAATGAGCAGCATAGTATATTACAGTTTACTAGGGAAGTTTAAACACCCAAAGAGCATTCACTGTAAATAAAGTTTCAGTCTGACGTGCAACATTCCTGTCTTGCTCATGAGGGATGAGCGATTCATTCTGGTGAGACTGACAGGGTTTCATCAGTCATGATCTCTTTCTAGTCTTCATGGAAACTACAGTGACAGGTTAGTTGGGCAACGGTATACCCGGAAGAAGGAAACAGTGCTCAAAAAAATATCTTTAACGATCAAAATAGTTGTATATTAGTAGTAAATAATAGTATTAGTAGAATGTTTCCATTTTTCCAACCATTTTCCAGCTATTATCATAATGTGTCAGCAATTATTAATTTTGCTGAATGGTGATGAGGTGACTACACTTGCATAAGTGACAGGACACTGGGTACTCACGGGGCCTCTCCTATGGCTGTGCACCGTGAAGTCAGGACAGAAGAGCAGGTCAGCGATAGCCAGGAGCAGCGACTCGGCCAGTGGTCGAGCTCCGTCATCATCATCCAGCTCATCTGTCTGGAAAGGATGGACATAATGTATGAGACTAGATTCAGATGATAACTATTATTCTTTAGCATTCATTGAAAGAAATTACTTAAATTGTAAAATGGAAAAAGTGTTCATGGCCTGGAAGCAAAGGGCTCAGTACAGCTGATATTTCCTGCTTGCTCTACACCTCCTAACATCTGGAATGAGGAAACCAATTTAGCTGATCAACTGAGTGAATGATATGTGTTTAAACCTCGAATTAAGATTTCAGCAACACTGTGTGATAAAAAGTGTTAGGAGGAGTGATTAAAACACCTGTCTTCATGGTTTTTGCAAGTAGGTTTTCATTTCCTGCGCCCACTCACCCCAGCCCGCCCAGCACCAGGCACGGTCGACCAGAAGAATCCTCTCCAGTCCTGGTCCTCAAAGATGTAGGGAAGGATGCGACTCAGGATGCGTGTGCAGTTCAGGATCACCTGCTTCTCCCTCTCTGTGGGGCAACCAGACTCCGCACCCTGCACCAGCTTTTCCACGGCCTGAGGAGAAAAGAAAGATGATCAGGAGGTACGTGAGAGTGAGCATGTGCGGTATGGAAACCAATTTTAATAGTCCAATTTTCTACAACCCTGCTTCCTATTTTCTTACTGTTGCTTTCAGTTGCAGTCGGTTAATGAGGAATTACCCAGTCAACATGCACAGTACCATAACAAGCACCTTAGTTTTGTTTCATTACATCCACTTATAATATCATATTCTTTCACTATACCATCAACACTATGACACTAATGATTTTGTTTGTGGAGAACAAAGATACCAATAAACTGCAGCATCTCATAAATTGTTCATTGAAGTACTTAATATCATTTACACTGGGAAGTACACTGATGTCTACATGATATGGGGACATATTGAAGATTTACTTTTGAAAACTACTCATTATCTAAATGTAATCAACAGCATGGAGCAGACTGGGTTTAAAAATAGGTAACAAATCACTTTGAATCAGCTTCAGGGGCTCTCGTCTCATTCTCTGTATTTAATTAGGCTGTAAGTACCCTGTACTGTATGTCTGTTTAGTTTCTGATAGGCGGCTTCAAACGGAAGCTGGTACCAAGAGACGGGAAGTGAAGGGAAAGGAAGGGGAGTTGACTCACTTATTCCAACATCTGAGAGCATGAGGCAGTGCCTTGCTGACAGACTCCTGTGCTGTGCTCGAACAAACAACATTCCATATTCCATGATGCTGCCTCAAAGCAAGGAGTGTCCCTGTGCAATCACATCTCATAAACAAGTTTGTATTACACAGATGCATTAACAGTTCATACAGTGTGTACCTTATAGCAGAGGGTTGCTAAATTGGAGGGGGACTCCTCTCGAACAGCTCTTATCTCTGCAGCTGGCACCAGAGCAAAAACATCCTGGACCGTGGTGGTGGTGTCTGCCCAGAACTGGTCCCAGAAGGCATCGTCTGTGGCTTCCACTGGCTGTAGAAAATATGTTTAGTTTTCATTCCCATATATCTGAGCCTAATGGAGCATTTCATGGCATTGAGATTTGAAATACAATGACCTGATTAATCTTGCATTGCATTCAAATATAATGTTGCACTTTTTCATCATAACGCATACAAGGTTGTTTGGTCTTCTAGCTCATCCAAGGCCTACCTAATGGCAATGTAAACACAACCTCAATTCTAGCAGCAGTGAGAAAACATTATCTGGCACACAGGTCTAAGCACAGTCCACCTGCCGCATCTGCAAACGTGGTCACAGCCAATCTACGTCATCAGTTTTGATTTAGCTACGCCATTGCTTGTTTTATAATTAAAAAAAACTAATCATTAACAGCCAGAATAAAGAAAAATGATGGTATTCCGCATCGCAGAACCAACCATTATTTAATCCATGACAAATACGACATATTGGAGTAGCCTACAGTGCATGCAGCCTTTCTACACCGACCTTATAAACATTTCGATTATGCTAAGTAAATGATTGTGAGTATAAAAACGCGCATGCAACATGAGACTTTTCGCTTATTGGTACCACATCATCCGCGTTATCTCATCTCCTCGGTGATGCTCTCCGGCGCGCTCATCGACACACTATCTCTCTATTTAATCCTTTATTCGGCTGTATGGACGCGCATATACCTGTGTTTTGGTTGTCAGCTGAATCACTGCTTTCCTGAAGTTCAATTTTGAGTCGGTGCTGCCCATTGCGATTATTTCCCTTTATACTAACAGGACCGCCGCTGCTGAGGATCCCTGGTTAATCTCACCTCAGTCCTTCGCTTGAGTCATTGGCGGAGGCGTTTTTTTTTTTTGTTTTTTTTTACTCTATTGGCTGGCTGGACTTGCTGCACTATAGGGTGTAACTTCCGGGTTGTGAAGCTGTCAACCATTCAGTCAGATTGGATGTTTTGTTCCAGCATTTTTACCTTCAGTATAGGCTGAAGACTCTATAATTTGTTCTAATTTCCTTAGGATGGACATTTTTCCAGACTTTGTTATAAAATAGCCATAACGGTTTTATGGGGAGATGGGCTGCAGCTCACTTTCTGTTACATTGTAGATCTGTTTTTTATGAAGACACAGTTCGATATTTTCAAATAATTACATTCAGTTGCAATGTATTGAATAAAACCGTTGTTGCAAACAGCGACATCTTTTGGGGAAATTAACATTGTCATACAGGAAACAATATTTGTCGATTACTGTCAAATTAAGACAAATTAAATTTGTATAGCAGAAACCAATTAATAAACGCATGGTACTAAACTAACAATTATCAATCAAGTTAATTTAGCAGCTTTCTTATACTGCACTGCAAAACGTGCATCGCTGTTATTATATGATGCCTTTAAGTGCTGCTCGTAAGCCCCTACTTTCTTTCCGAAATTATCTTACCCGTATTGCATACGTGTAACCTATAAAAAAAAAAGTAATGGTCTTCATCATTTCAATTACCATTATGGTCATCATGCCTATGGCGATCGCTATCTTTTCCATCTCTGATGCCACAGAAAACTCTACTCTGATTGTCCAACTACTAGCACAACATGCAAATGTATTTCCCGACAGCATGTAAAAGCACCATTAGCTAATAGTCTTCGCGCAGCCGCATTGCCATGTAAACACAACTGCCGCGGTTGGCTGTGGTTTTAACTGTGCCTATTATAGCTAGCTAGCTAGGTTAAACTAAAATAGTTAAACTAAAAGAGGTGTAATTTTACTCGGGCTTTAGCTCTGGCTCTGAGATTGTTACATTGTTATCAAAGAAACAAGGCTATTTTTCTGCAATATGTGCTGTGGTCAGCTAATTAGGTGCATCAGCTAAGAAGATTAGCTAGCTAGCGGTGACGTTAGCTTGTAACCTAACGTTAGCGTTTGTGACTGTCTTTTTAACTAACCTCGCTAGCTTAACGCTAGCTCGGTCTTTATGCAAATTAATAGCCAGTTACCTTAAATTGTCTGTGTAGTTAATTATAACAGATTATTATTTTACTGTTGCCAAAATGGTTAATAGTATCACATCAATATTCAACATGATTGGCTAGTCAGGAAAGATTAGTTTGCTAACTCAGGTGATAGGCCATCGGTCGACAGGAAACAAGCTAACGTTAACAAGTCGTCAACCGGTCGGGTCCTCCAGTCTGGTCAGAACATATACAAAGGAAACTCGTCGAGATTGAGTTAGTGTCATCATATGTTGACTGAAAACAGGTAAGCGAGGCCTACAATACAAATATGTAACGCTAACTGATGAGATATTGCTCGAAACAAATGTTGGAGTAGCGTTACTGTGCAGCAGCCATCTAAAAATGTTGATTACCCTAGTATGTAACAAATGATCGGTGGTTACACATGCGAGCAGCAGTGTGATAGTATATATATGGTATATAATGTTTTCTCAGTTAGCCTTTTAAAATAATACCAGATTAGTAAACAGAATGTGCCTTTGTAACATTGGATGAAACTATTGCATTAAAGATCAGCCACTTTTTTCTACAACAGTCGAGAACCCTTTTGCAATTATGTAAGCACATAATGTAATCTGAAAACTGCTGCCCTGATTAAAAAAACAATGCAACTGATCTCAGCTGGTATTCTGTCTGTAATGGAGTGGAATGGAAATTTCTAAGTGACCCCAAACTTGTGTGTATGCGCCCTATAGCTATACTATATATATATATATATGATATATATATATATTTATATTTGTGTGCGTTTTAAATGCCTGTATTTGTGTTTGCACCCAAACAGGAAACGGCAGCGCAGCGGTGGTGATGAGGAGAGTGGCCACCTGGTGCCTCAAGCCAAAAGGCAGAGCAGAGCTCATCCTCTCTCTCCTGAGCCAGGCCGAGATGCGTGGGACTCTGAGGTACAAACCGCTGTCAGGGGAAATGACATAGTAATACTGAAGAAACTGTAGGCAATCTGAGCAAACAGTTGACCTTCACTAACTTTTCATAAGCAACATTTTTTGGTAGATGTTGACACGATTGACTTTGTCCAAACCCCAAAAAAAAGATGAATTGTTGCCTTATTAGCTGCTGGTCACAGTGAGCTCACAAAGAAATGGGTAGTTATGAGATATATTAGTCAAGATTGCAACTGGATCTCAGGTGTCAAATAGTAGTAGTGAGAAATAGGATTTTAAAATGGCATCTTGTACCTTAATATTATCCCATCTGTTTTTACTACTTTTTACTGTCTGATTGGGTAAAGACCTTAAAGACTTGTATCAGGAAAAATGCCCACACTCGCACACTGACATTCATACATTACCATTTTTGCCAAATAATCTTACCTAAATATAGATTGTTTAGGAGATCACTTTCATGCCAGGTCCCACTCTCAACAGATGGATGTAATAGTAGTTTATATTTTGAATTCATACTCAAATTACTATCTACTATTGCTCACACCACAAGTTTGATTGAAAGCAGACTGAGACCCCCATTTCTAAGCCATCTCGGTAGAGAGACAGCTTTCAAACCAGCATAAACAAACTGAACAATATCGAAAGAGTTTGATTGAACTGCACCAAACCGGGTAGGCGACAAAGCACCCTTTGCCTATGTTCTATTTCGAGGCATCATGGCTAATGACTTTTGTCTACTTTTGGCGTGCTTTACCCCAAAGCATTTCAGTTGTAAGGCTTTTAATTTATCTAGACAAAACAACCATGGATTTTGACATTCATATCTCCAGTAGCTAGCACATAACATAATGTTGACATCTGCTTTTCAGTCCTCCAACAGTGAGAGCAGCAGCAGCAGCATCAGCAGTCCAGAACATGCGGCTGGGAGCTGTAGCAGTCAGTGTGTTGTGGGCCCCTGCAGTCCCCTCAGCTCAGGGGACTCCCCCGAACTGGCCCGCCCTACAAACCTGGTCTCCTACCTTCAGATCAACCGCATCCTGAAGCATGCCCACTTCCAGAGCCTGCAGAGCCGATGTCAACTTAGAGACACATGACAACCTAATGTCTCTCTGTCGGCCACCAGAGGACCAAGTCCCTGAGGGATGCCAGAGCACCACATGCTGATTCACTTCACTCAGCTCTTCCCATCTCCAGTTACTGTGATATCTTGCAGCTCTACATATCTGTGGATAGAGACCAGCTCCTGGTCAGGTATCTGGAAGGGGGGGGGTTCATTATTCAAATAAATCAAAACTGATAATCATTTTAGCAATAATAACTGTGTGATCAACTTAAACATTTTTTGTGATCCACCTGATTTCTGACCAGTCTGGTTTACATGCTGCTCTCAGAGCCTTATTGTGACTGATTGATGATGGTGATGAATCCCTGTGTTTTGTCTTAAATGTTGTATGAAAACAGTGCTACTGAAGCTGCAGAAATGGCACCAAACACAATTTTAGGCCGGTCAGTGTGACTCGTTTAGTCTCATAGTAGGGTACTTGGGTTGTATAATGCTGAATCTGATGTCTGTGTAAGTACATGGACCAGTCTCAGGGAGGATTTGCACTTGTCTTGGACTGCTCATTTGCTTTCATGTTCAGACAGGGACTCCTTTACAGGGACCTGTAGAAGCCATGGTGTTCCCTTGGCCAAGGAGGTTTTGAGGTTATGTTTTCTGTCCTTATTTTGTTAGTTTATTTAGATTTAAGTTAATTTTAGTGGAAAGTCAGGCGATGGAAGAAGGGTTTCGGTTTTAGCCCAGTTTGGATTTCATAATACTGCAAGATTGGAAATTTTGAACACTTGCTAATTTTCCATCAACTACTGCACATAATTGGATATATAAAAATGTGGCTCATTTATCCTATATTTAACAATTATTACAGTATGGTTATTATTCCTGATGCAGATAAGCATTTTATGAACATAGTTGATTATTAAAGTATTTTGCAGCCTTGGCAGTGGGATGGATACTGTAGGTGTTGCTATCTAGCTATCATTTTTCCTGATCATGGAATATACCGATTATTTCACGATCTCGACATAAGAATCCCTGTGTTCTTGTGATCACTTAGGTTTGACATAACATAACCCCTCCAGTCATGATCATTAAATAACGCTGTAAATTGCGACATGGGGATAATCCTCTATAATCAAATGTCACTGCTAATATTTGACATCAGAATTTAACTATTCTTATAAACTGATGCAATTACAACTAAAGAGAGAGTGCATGTAATATTACCAGGCCCGCCCAATGTATCGATATTGTGATATGAGACTAGATATCGTCTTAGATTTTGGATATCATAATATGGTTTTGTCTTTTCCTGGTTTTAAAGGCTGCATTACAGTAAAGTGATGTAATTTTCCAAATTTACAAGACTGTTCTCACAATTCTATGTTTTGCCTTTAACCTCTTGGTCATTATATTCACATTATTGATGATCATTTATCTAAAATCTAATTATGAAGATATTTTGTGAAAGCACCAATTGTCAACCCTACAATATCGTCGTAATATCGACATTGAGGTATTTGGTCAAGAATATCGTGATATCTGGTTTTCGCTGATTTTCACGTACTACCTCTATCACTACCACTGGCATTCCCCTTATAGGGAGTGAGGGTGCACCTGGCGTTGTCAGCAGTTATTAAAGTTAACATAATGGACACAAAGCAATTTCAGGTAGACATTATCTTATTTGTATGGATTATAGATCATTATCTGGCATTACTTTTCTAATCATCAGAATACAATTTGATTAATGTCAAAATTGATCATGATAACAAAGCTTACTATGTCGAGATCATTAGAGAATCATTTAGAATATAGTTTTTTTATGAGATTAGGTCAAATAAATTAAGCAGTTAAAGGTGATAAAGTAACCTTAACTTCTCAATTTGTCTGACGTACACTCATAATCAAATCTCATTGTTTTATCATGATCACAAAGAGAAAACAAAACGACGGTGACACCCATAAACTCTACAACCTCCCATACTCCTTTTAGACTTTCTTGATCTTTTTTTGATTGTGTGGAGGGCTGTTTGATGTGGCATTTGAGCATGTAGGAAAATGTAGTTCTTTCTGTCGGGAGGGGGTCACAGTAAAGCCTTTAGGAACAAAAAGACATTCCTTAGGCTTTGTTTGCAATATCACTGGAGCCACTAAAATGCTGTTTTATTTGCAGACAAGCCTTTGTGCCTGTGCACTAGCATTTAATGGTTGCTGTATGTGTGTCCCTGTGCACTAACCATCCAGGTACAAGCACTCACCCTACGGCTGTGCGTCTCTCCTTTTTCTTAAAGCGGGATTGGTTTCACTGCTGAAGCCTCGTCCCAGGAGGAAGCTCGGCTGTTTTAGTTTTCTCAGACTAATGTGTCAGCAATGAAAGCATTTTGAAGAAGTGGTTTTTTTTTCAATGATATATTTTTTGTATTTAGTAGTGTACATGACATTAGCCTGCCATTGACTCTTTTTTTCTTGTAAATACCCCTTCATTTCAGAAATAAAAATTGTTTTTGAACAAAGGCATTATTTACTCTTTTTTTTTTTATTAAGCTACATTTAGCCTTTAAAACAAAGTGTGTGTGTGTGTGTATGTATGTATATATATATATATATATATATATATATATATATATGTATATATATATATATATATATATGTATATATATATATATATATATATATATATATATATATCTATCTAACATGGTGAAGGATCTGGAAGGTTCTGGGTCTAATCATACTGTTCCTCTGAGAAAAATACCTGGCTTTGCATGCTATGTACTGTATGTTCAAACAGGAATCCCCTCCATCCCCATATCCTCCCTTTTTCATCCAAATGGCCAATAATGAATGACTCCCCATGCATTAAGACCATCATTTTAATGAGATATGACCTGTGTCTAAGCGAGGAGCAGTGAAAGGTTTCTTTAATTAGCACACTACATGTCCTTGTCTTGTCACAGACACAGTAACAGATTACATACATTAATGCACCACACGTAACCACGGTTACCTCGCCGGCCACTGTAGGTCCTCATTACTCGCCTCCTTTGATTCCCTCGCTCCACCTCTACTAAGTTAGAGATTACTTTTTTTTTCCCCCAGGTGCATGCCTTCTCATTATCTTGAAACATGCAGTACAGCGACATATCGAGAGGGACAATTAGTGATTTGTAACTGAACCTTTCATCTTAGCACCATCTGAGGTATGTTTGTTATGATGAGCAGCCTTTTGTATCTTGAAGCACACATCACATTAGAGCCAGGCAAGTGCTGTGTAATTAAGGCGGTGAGGATGCAATTAGCATCTTGGATAGATATTTTACTGGATAATCTAAATTTCTGTTTGAGAAAATCTTTAGCGCATATTAAAGAAATAATTTATCCCAAAATGCAAATTCAATGAAGCCTCAATAGTGCCCTATTAGTTAATTTATATATGTTATATATATAGTATATATATATATATATATATATATATAGTTACCAGAGTATATATATATATATATATATATATATATATATATATATATATATATATATATATATATATGTGTATGTGCTCTGGTAACTTATGCTGTGGTAAAAATCAGTTTTCAACAAGGAACATACTAGATATATGTATGTCTGTTTATACAGATATATCTGTATAAACACTTGAATTCTTTTGCATGCACTGTTTAAAATGGCAACCTTTTTAAGGTGTAAAAACATCAACGCTTTACTAGAAAAGATAGATACATGTGAATGCATGTACTGCCACAGTTTGAGTAGACACAAAATAACGATAAGTTTTTATTTATACAGGACAAAGAGTAAAAAGTCATTGATACAAGCACTTGTTAAGCTCATGCATAGTGTATTTTCTCAACAGCAGATGTTCTGAGTCCAGATGTTCATGAAAAGAGCAGTAGAGGGCAGCACATACTGAGTGTTAGCTGGACACAAACTGTATTCCTTTGCAGTCTGCATCTCATAAAAGCTGGGGGAATTCTACAACAGGGTCAAAACGTGTTGGCTATGTAGAAGATATTTATCTTTAATCAGTTTACACACACACACACACACACACACACACACACACACTAACACTGTCCTTTCTGGGCAGCACATAGATATGAAGGTTGGTGGTGATAAATGGCTCATATCAGTTGAGTGGAGAGGCAGGAGAGAGTTAAATGAACTGTCCTTGTTCTAGGGTCTATGTATGTGCATACATTGTTATATTTTTACTGTGGCCAGCGAAAAAAATCTGGGTTAGTCTTTAGTTTCCTTTTCTTTGTGTCCTCTCTGCTAAGATTCCCATCGCTCCTTAAAGGCAAAAGCATAATGAACATCAGCTACACTCAACAAACAGACAAGCAGACAAACTGCACCATGTTTTAGATTTATCACTGTCTGATTCATCTTCAGCTTCGAATAGAATAATCTCAAACAAAAAGACAAACTGGTGCGTCTTTCAAGTGTGAGTGGCTTTGGTATATTAAAATATGGAATGTTTCAGGGCTAAAGGAGCCTGAGAAAATAAAGCAATAGCGAGCTAAAGCTGATCTGGTCACCCTTGCTTCTCTTTGCCAGACTTTGGCTAAAATGTATTTGGGCAGCTGTTGCCTAGCATGAGATGGTGATTGGGTTGGCATCAAGTATACAGCTTTCCCTCGCCAGCCAACACAAACATCTGCTTTGCCTCCCCACCACTATTTCGCCAAACATCAAACAACAAAGCTTGCCTGCTCTGCTGCCCCCATGGCCATCCGAAGAATTAATGACCAACCAAGCAAATTAGCAGTGCCCTATTGCCCCGGCCTAGCTGGAGCAGGGAATGGGGAAAGCAGTGGCCGGCAAACAAGGAGAGGGAAGGGTTAGTGGGTCAGGATGATGAAGTACTTCACAGGTCAGGAATTAAGATTCAGGTGATATTGGGATGTTTAATGCATTTATGCAAATCCTTTTGTCATCCTGCAATCGACCTTTAGCATCACTTTTACAGCCATGTTGACAGATTAAACTGTTCTTTCTTGATTTGTGATAGATGTTTTGTGTTTTCTGTGAAAGTATACACTACTACTTTCTACATTTGGCACTTAATCTATAGTGGCAGAGCAAGCCAGTTGACTAAAGTTGAGGACAGAGGTTGTTAAAATACAAAATGTATGGCTATAAAGGCACAGCACTCGGAATGAAACAACCTGCTCTTGAGTAAAAACAAAAACAGAGGAGGATCTTTTTGCTTCTCTTCTATGAGCCAACCTACTGTACACTGCTCATGTGAGTGCTCACTCTTTCCCCAACTGTTGCTGTCAGGGTGTGGAGAGTAGGACTGGGTTATCTCACTGACTGTAGCCTAAACATGCAGCCCCAATGCAGCTGAGAAACAGTCGACATTTCCCTAAGAAAAAGAAAGCAAACAGTCCAGCCACTCTATAGAGCTGTCTGCTGTTTGAATGCTTTGAACGGACTGAGCAGAAAAGTAAGATAACCGACAGGCTCGGCATGCTTGGGTCAGTGTCTCCAGTTCCACCTTATGGCTTCCCTATTCAACTTCACACAATGCGCTCCAGAGACAATGTACAGTAGACTGTTTTCATTGCACAACAATGTTACAGTGAAGGCCCCGATCAATCATAATAAATGTTCACCCCAGAAAACAGAAAGAAATGCTCTGAACAGTTTCTCGTCCCACGTGTGTGCCACAATCGTTCCTCCTTTTATGGTTGCTAGTGAGAAGATACACACACCCTGTCTTGTATTTGGAAAATGAGATGTTTAGTGGGTTCAGTTTTGCCCTGTTCATCCGTCAACACTCACAGGCTTTCAACCCAGAGAGTGCCGGATAGAAGAAGTGCAATAGTTTAGAGTGAGTCGTGCTAAGTGGAACTGTTTAGGGTCGGCTGGGTAGAGCATGCACTCAGCGCACCACCATATAGACCGCTGTTTTCTAAATGGCCCCTATTAACTGAATGGGAAAAGGCTGCACTCAGGCCGGTGTTGTTAGCTCAGAGAGGACAGGCTACATGGCTCACACAGCCTGGTGTCGTCTCCACACGGCTGACCTGCCACACGGGCATGTTTCATCACCAGAGGACTGATGTGGCGCCGCTCACAACCACCAAGGTGCAATTTGTTGCATTTGGACTATAACTGTCAGGAAGAGATATACCCTCACTTAAATAGCTGCCCATAATCTGCCCCTCTCCCTGTATTATCCTAATTGAACCCATGGGCAGCCAACACCATCAATAGCTGAGCTCATCTGCAAATTAATAAAAGATGGGCCCTCACCAAATCTATGCTTGTGATAAAGCTTGAAGCTACTTAGACACACAATAAAGGACTGAGTGTTTGTGATTGTTATTTTCAAAAGAAATGGAAGCACAATAAAATGTTCTCATTTTGTTTTTCAGCAGTGATGAGTTCTTATGGCTCCCGCGGTCATATGTGTATTCCCAACAAGCCTCTCTTTCTCCTTCCCTTTCTCAATGGAAATGCTTAATAAAACCATCAAAAGCCATTGACCTAAACACGCTTTTGCAATCTACCCTGTAATGTGGTGATGTTAGATCAGTGGCCACAGGGCTTTGAGGTGTTTATTCTAACTGATTCAACAGGTGATCACAGAGCACAATGTTTTGTTTTTGCCTTACTGCTGAGGATTGTGAAGCCACATATTCCTTGCTCATGACTGAGACATGCCGGCACCATCAACAAGTGCCACATCAGCACAAGTACAGGGGGGGCTTTTGACTTTGTGTTTATTTTGACTGTCTGTACTGATGCCCAGCGTGAAGTGGGAGTCAGTGAAAGAGGTGGTCCTCATAATAAGACTTAGATCTTAATAACAGCAAATCCTGGAGGACACTAAAAAAGCAGCCAGCGGTTATTAAAGACATCTATCATGTCTGTTGGGCTAGTAGCCACTCAGTCACCATCCCTTCCTCCTCCTCCTCCATTGATGATAAACATGAAACCAATGCCGTGGTGACCAAACTTTATTCTGCTTTCTCCTTTTTCTCTCCCACACAGCTTTTTCTCGTGTAGCACAAGGCCCTTTGTTTTCACACACACAAAAAAACCCAAGGCAGACTTTCAAAGACTGCAACCTCCTACTGTTCCTCCAAAAGGAGGGCCAAGCCCAAAGTAGCATCACACTCTGAAGGAAGGCGGGACTCCTCCAATATCAACACAACGTACCTGGTGTAGAGTGCACCTCAAAGCTTTTGGGCTGCTCATGGGCTTATTTTACAGCACAGTCAGTGTACACTGATGAAAAAAAATGCTTGGGACATAAAGAAAGGAATGCTGTAAAAGCTGGAGGGCCATGACAACTTGATGAGCCATCAAGATCGACTGTGAACAACCTAGAAACATGGAGAGAAAAGGCTGACATCACAAAGCTCTGGTATATGGAGTCATGGATATATGGACAACATAGAAAAACAAACTGACCCTCCAGAGAAAACAGTGAGTAATCCTTAGACAGAGTATTGTTTGAGCATGCATATGATTGTTGAACTTCCTCGATGCCACAGTGAATGATGGTGCACACACACTTTGCTGGACTAGTTACAAAGTGGGGGGTGTAAAAACATGAGTAATCATCAAACCAGAAGGGAAACAAGTTCCCATAAACATTATTCACAAAGACAAGCCTTTTCATCCATAGAGGTGTTTGAGCTTTAGTAACGCGCACAAAAAAAAAAGATTGAAAACGTTTGGAGAGCGATTCTCATCTTTCCAAAAGACACAGGCTGCTTAAGGCACTATATGCTGCAAAAAGGCTGATACTATGTTGGATTTGTAAGTAGAGTTGGAATAAGTGCATTTACTCAAATACTGTGGTTGTTTAATTTTACTGGCACTGTGAATATGTTTTCACTTTGTGAGACTTTATTCCACTAGATTTCAATGGAAAATATTGCACCTTTAAAGGCACTCTACTGAATTTAAATTGTAAATGGACTGCATTTATATTGGCCTTTCTACCTTACCAGACAAAGCGCTTTTCAATTATCTTCTCATTCACACACACACCAATGGTGGCGGAGCTGCTATGCAAGGCTCTGGCTTGCCCATCGGGAGCAACTTGGGATTTAGTGTCTTGCTCAAAGACACACGCAGGTAGGAGGAGTCAGGGTTCGAACCACCAACCTGTTGATTAAAGGACGATCCACTCCACCTCCTGATCCCCAGCCGCCCTTTTACTTATTAAGTTCAGTTTAGTCATCATAAGAAGTACTACTCAGTCTGTGAAAACAGTTGTATAATCGTGTTTCCTGTGGTTTTAGAGGGAGCTTTCTGAAGTTAGAAAAAATAACCCTGATGATATCAGACGCTGTTGAGTTGCATTAAAGGCAATGTAGTTTTTGGAGTTTGGGCCATACTAGGAATTAAAGATGATCTATTATATAGCATTTACATGTTCATGCTTGTATTTTGTGTTCCTATTTACATACTTTAATGTTCAAAAAACGCTTTATCTTTCTCATACTGCCCATGGCTGCTGCACCTGAATTCACCCTCTGTATGATACACTCTGTTGGAGTGCCTTAGCCCCCCTTAAGAAAAAACGGAAACGTAAAAGCATAATAGTTCACCTTTAAAAGCCTCTCCTGTTTTAATGTTGCCTTTTTTATCTGTCTCTTCTGAATTCCTCCAACTTTATGAAAGTGCAAATGCAAATAGCTGGAATACCAATTTAAAAAAATAGTTTGGCATTTTTGAAGATATTTTACGCTGTCTGGTGGAGCGTTAGATGAGAAAATTTGTAACACTCTCATGTTTGCCTGTAGAAGAAGGCTAGCTTAGCTTAGCATCAAGACTGGAAACAGGGGGAAATGGCTAGCCTGGCTCTGTCCAATGGTGACAAAATCTGCCTACCAGCACCTCTACATCTCTGAAATTGACACTGTTTAATAGTATAACAACAGTTCACTATTTTACAGAGGTTATGTGCCAGACTATTTCTGGGGTCTTAGCTGTTTGCCTGGCAACTGATCAGAGCCAAGAAATAGTTAATTCAATAATTCCTAAAACAGCAGGGAGTAAAATGTGTATTTGACATTTTTACGATCCGTTGCAGATTAAACAAAACTTATTATTTAGTAAGCTTTAGAGATGCTAAAGGCAGATTTTGTTACTAATGGACAGAGCCAGGCTAGCTGTTTCCCCCTGTGCTAAGCTAAGCTAAACAGCTGCTGGCTGTGGTTTCATATATAATGGGGATTTATAAGACAGTTATGAGAGTGGTATTGATTATCTCTTCTAACTCTCCGCCAGAGAGCAAAAAAAACATTTCTTAAAATGTCAAACTTTTACTTTAAGTGAACCACTTTTATCTAACGATCATATAGTTACTTTGACTGAATGAAAATTATATGAAATGATAACAGGGTGTATTGTTGGAGTTGAGACTAGATACAGGGCTGTATGAAGTAGTTTGACCAACTACATTAAAATACTCCCTTCAGCTTTGTGCATTAATATTTTACCACTCTGAAAGGGACCATTTGTCACAAAGAAGGCTGTTACTTTTAAAACCGGAGCTGTAGATTTCAGAGCTGATACTTAAGTACAACTTCTTTTGTCATGTTGTATCTGCATTGTCACTGCAAATCTCATTTTTATGGCCAATTTGGAGACTACACACAATGCCAAAAAAAAGAACCTAACACAAATTGTTTTCACCAAGTGTGGCCTTCTTAACAGTACAGTGTCATGTATTGGTCTGTCTGCATTCTATTTAATGATTTACCCCTTCCAAACTTCAGTGGAAACATAATATTTTACATCCCTTTGAATGTTTTGTGTAGTGCAACAGAGCGTAATGTTGACTGTCATTACCGGAACGGGAGTCTTTGAAAGAGTAAACCTTGGAGTCTCCCCAGACAGACTTGTTGAAATTTGCTGTGTTGATTAACATTGAAAAAAAGAAGTCACTCACTGTCATTGTCACTACCCATAAAAAGTGGAGCCCAAAGGACATTAAGTGGAGGATTTATGGCCGCCATATATTTGAGTGGAGGGGCTGCTAAAACTTATGAAGTCTCTCTTGGCGCAGTAAGGTTTTGCTTTCTCTGTCTCGCTCTGTTGGTTTTTTCCCTGTTGCTTCAGAGTGCCTACAATTTCCCTCTCTTTATTTTCATTGGCATTTAAAGAGCTCTGTGCTCTGTTGAATGTACTCATTCAATAGTCAGCTTTTCAACACACACACACACACACACACACACACACACACACACACACACACACACACACACACACACACACAAACACATCAGAACACAGACGCATGCACACACACAAAGAAAGCAGCCGCGAACATGCAGAGAGCAGACCCTGACTCTCCTGCTCAGTACCACAGGATGTTGGAACCCAGCAAGTTTCAAACATATACCAGGTCTGAAAGCATTTCTCCCTGTCTATGCTTGTCATTGTTGGGGGGTATTAATTGATTGGCTTGGTTTCTATTCCCTTTTGTGAAGTGGCTTTAGTCCTGTCTTTATGAAGGTTGCTGAAATCCATTCAGACCATTCTCTTTGCCTGGTGGAGCATAGCACAGCGGTGGAGCAGCCACTTTCTCCACCTTTATTGGTGGAAATCGTCCTTGCACATTTTAATCTGCCAACTCCTGGGGTCTCATAACACTTTATAGCTTTATATGTCTCATCACATTTTATATTCTAGGATCATACAAAAAATGACTTTCCTCTTTCATTATTCTTACAGTCTTCGTTTTGGCTTTTCAGTCGCCATCATGCTTTTTAGTTCTTAAGATATTTCCAGCCAAATGAATGAACATATGAGCCTTGCAGGCTGTGTGTGTCAGTATAGAATAGACTCAGTCTTCAGGATATAATTGACCACACAAGATCAAAGTGTGTCTGTGCCCAACATTTTATGATCGGCTTTTTTGTTGCAGAAGTGTGACAAGATGCTGAAAGTCTATGTACATACTCCACACTATGTTCCAGTAATTAAACGTTTTGCTGGTTTTCCTGCCATAAAACAGCCAACATTCACCTTGAGGCCATTAGGATCTACAATAATCCTGACAGGGTGTAATTGGAGAGGTAGGTGTAAGAATCAAATCATCAGAAATTGTGACATTACTCAATTTGACTCGTGTAAGCTGCAGCTTTCAGTGCCTGCTTTTTTAAAACACACAGTCACACAAAGTAACAGCTCATGCAGATGGTCCTTTATTCACATCTGGCAACAGCTGCAGTTGTGAGCACATCTGTTCCATCCTAGGTGGAAACAGAGAGGTTTGCTGCTGCTTTAATACTGACCTTCTCTTCAATATTTTCGATCCTACTGTAGTACCACAGCGGCCAAAATCCAACAGCAGCAGGGTTCTCTTACGTTCCCCCGAATCAGACAGAATGGCCTATCAAGCTTGCCCAAGGGGAACAAATGTCTGCCCAAATCACATCGTTTACACTCTCATACACACCGTTCCCCCTCCGTCTTTGTGTTCTTGCTTTTGCAACTTCACTGACTTTCCTCCTTTGTTCTTTACATCTTTATTTGCTCTCTACTTTTCTGTCTCCCTCCGTCTTATGTCCACATAATATCAAGGCAGCTGGTGATTCTCCTTAAACCGCTTTATTCTGCATACGGCAGACAGCTAGGATCAGCATCTGTGTGTGTGTGTGTGTGTGTGTGTGTGTGTGTGTGTGTGTGTGTGTGTGTGTGTGTGTGTGTGTGTGTGTGTGTGGGAGACATGCCAAGTCATCATTTCTATAGCTGCAAGGGTTTGTGGTCATTTTTGATGACATCTTGCCTTTCTGAAACCACCTCTGCATCTCAGTATAACAAATGTGTCTCTGTGATCTTAATATTACCTGTGCAGGTGGCAAAATAGATTGAAAGGATGCACAAAATTTGTATTTGAAATACAGCCCAAGACACATGGCCTTACTCATTTAATTTCACTCTCCCATTCTTCTTTCTGTAGATCCATGAGACCTATTTCCTTTCTCCTCCATCACCTTCTACTTCTCTACATCTTACTTTTTACTTGCCCCATTTTGCAATCAATCTGCTGTTCATCGTATCTAATGAGCTCATTAGGGTGTCTTAAGCAATGGTGATTGATAATAATGGCTTAGAAATGTCCCATTGATTCACTTCTATATCAGGCCTGTGAAGTAAAGGCTCTCTGCATTAAAATCATAGGTCAACTGAACCCTCTCTCCTGTCTGTCGCCTATAACTAGTCCTTCGTTATCAACTCAACTGCCTCTCCCCTGTTCCAATTCATGATGAGTAAAACTGGTTTGTAGTTAACACATCTGCTTAAACATTTCTGTAAAGCATCCTTAACAAAAGTATGAAAATGCATACCGCTTACAGGATACATCAATGACTCCTTTGGAGCGTTTTTCTTTCAACAGGCTTAAATCCCGCCATATTTTACATGTTTATAGAGACTGGTGAGTGAAACTGAATGTTAACAGTAGACATCACATTATTCCAGCCAATCAAAACAAAGGAGGCATGCTACAGTTGGTCAGTTTGCTGGAAGTCTTTAATTTTTATGGCTGGGCTTCATAACAGCCATGACTGATGGAGCCATTTGACAAGAGCTACTGTTTGTAATGCAGGCAAGTTTGCGAGGCCACTGGCAATATGTCTGAGGATATACTACAGCTTTTATGTATGCCGTTTGTGTGTTTGCATTTGTATGTCTGTGTGTGTGTTTAAAGGAAGGAAGGAGGGAGAGAGATGGAAAAAGGAGAGGGGTAGGGGGTGCTAATGATAATTTGGAAGGGGTTGTGTGTGACAGAATTTGCACCCACACGAATAGCGCACAGTCAGCATGCAAGCTCAATTCACTTCAATAGTTTCACATCAACCAATTTAATGGCACAATCCCGGGCCAGTGAAGTTTTTATTCCAAATCCTGTCCATAATCTAATGGCCTTTGAAAGTCTGCCACTTCCCCCTGGCTGACAGGTTGTGCATTTGGATCTAATTGAATCCATTTACATCCTGCACAAATGGAAAGCACATGGAGGCCTACCCACCTGGTTCTGATCAGCTACTGAGTTGGGAGAACCACGCTCTTCGGAGTACGCCTGATGCCAGCAGGGGATACACTACAGAGCGAAGTGAGAGGGAGAAGAGAAAGAGAGAACACCTTTTGATATTACTCTTGGCTCACTCTAACTTAATTCAGTTTGAGTTCAGTTACCTCTTCACATTTCCATTTATTCCTATCTGTCTGGCAGACTGAGGTCTTTTTCCAGTTGTGCAATATTTTACCACAAGGTGGAGTCCAGCAATACCCACTCATGCATCATTGTGTCTGCTAATGTGGACCTGCCAGCATTCATCTAGTGTACAACAGAGAGAAGACAATTTAGGCTTTAAAATGTAGAACTAGTACAGGACTTCAAGGTACAGTGTGACATCTGGGCCAGATCTTTTCTGATTTAATGTTGCATTCTTGCCACCATGTGTTAGTCACACAAACCATAACATCGAATACAATTATTAAATTAATTAATTCCTTTATTAACCTTTCACATGCCTGTGAAAAGGTGGTGCATATTAGTTTGAAGGCTAATTAGCAGCATTTGTTAGTGACTAACATTTGACAATGAACAATGCGAGACAACTGACAACTAACAGAGCTCCAGAGACCAAATTGTCTGGGCCCAAACTGCAGGTGTGTCGGTAAAAGAAATCTAAAGAAATAATGAATATTCCAACCATTGCAGTGTATGATGAACTGCATCAACAAAATTATGAACTGGGGACTCAAGCTGAAACTAACAGCATGGACAAAAGACAGACATGTACAACATATATACAGTGATGACAATGTTGCTAATAGTTAGCATGCAAAGTAATATACACCAGCAATGTTTTTACATTAGCTTAGCACAAAGACTGGAAAATGTTAAACCACAACTTGTAATTTGAATGCAACAGGCAGGATGTAATGTGGTAATAAGTGAGCTTTAGAGGTGCTGGTAGGCAGATTTTGTCACCTTTGGATGGAGCCAGGCTAGTTGTTTGCCCCTGTTTTCAGTCGTTGTGCTAAGCTAGCTAAACTAAGCTAACCAGCTGCTGGCTGTAGTTTCATATTTAGTACAGGGTATCAATATTCTATAGTATAATATGTAACCCCCAGCAAGAAAATGCATTTCCCAGCACTGTTACTATTTTTAGCTTTTGCAATATTCTAATACAGTATGTCATCTTTGTGATTTGTTGAGTTGTATGTATGTGTCATGAATTCTTACAGGTGGGTGTCCACATCATGAGTAAAGTGTTTGTGGATAATAGCATATGGAAAGTTGTGTTTTGAGGATGTATTTGAATATGCACCAGAATATAGAGTCCAGGCTTTGTACGTGGCCTACATTAATGTGTGTCTGCAAATATGGTTAATGGGGGCAGTGGGTAACATCATGACCTTCATCAGGTCCCCTCTCGTGGTCCATCCCAGCCCCACCTTTCAACACATCTGGTTTGACCATCTCCACCCCAAACCCCTGCCAGCCACCCCCGCCTGCACCTCATCAATCCTGTGTGTCATCATTGCCACACTTCGGGCTATTGCCAAAGTAAGCCATGACACAAAGACGTGAAAATGATGAATAGACTTTTCCGGACAGGAAGCGGCGATGGTTGAAGAGACACCCCCAACCTTGCTCATCTTTCCGATCCATTTTTCACTTTCTTTTCGCCTGCCACGTCTCTCTGTTGTCTGTCCTTCTTGAGTCAATAGGAACCAAGCGATCATGTTCCACAAATACAGCCCTCCAAAATATGTGGTTGGATTTTTTCATGTTCTCGAAAGTTGAGCTTCGAATAACCAACTTTTTTCTGTAATAAATCCTGTTGTGTTGGTTTTAACAAATGCTGAGGAACTGAAGAAACTTTGACCGGATAAAGGGAACATTTAAATACACTTAAATCTCCTTGTAATTTTTGTATTTCATCCATTTTTTGCAGTTTTGACAATCAAAAACATTGTTCTTCAATCAGTGTTTACACAATTCGATCTGCGACTACTTTAGTCCTCACATCCGCAACCACAACGAGTTGCAGTGAACCTTGGGACGTCTGTATACTGTCCATTGTTGTTTCTGCCTACCCATAACATGTCCATTCACTGCTGGACAATACTGCCCATTAACTATTATATGAGTTGCTGTAGTTTTTTTGATTGTTGATGTGAACAGAAGTCCCACTGTGTTTCACGAGAGACATAATCAATCTCTATAGCCTTAACTACCGGTTACAACGTACGCGCTGAGGCTTCTGTCCAACACATATGTATAGTCCCTGAATGCTGTGGAGTTTCTCATAATGGCTCATGACTGAGATATTCATCTTAAACGTTGGTCAGACATGGTTATTACCTTTATAAATTGTAGTAATTTTCTCTGTCATATGTCATATGATTTTAATGTTTGTGTCAGGGTGTGTGTTAAGGCTTTAGGCGCATGTTTTCTAACAGAGCCAGCCCTTAAAATCCTTCCATAGTCTTTACTCGCATTTCAACTTCATGAACTCTAGCTTCCAATATCAGACCAAAGAAACACTCCCTTGTTTAAATGCTCCCTCAGGGCAAAGTGGCACTGTAGATATTTAAGGGATTTAAGCCTCCTTTGTTTAGGGGACTGAAGCCACTCCTTCCATAGCCCCCTAAAGCACAGTATAGCAGCAAAATTACTGAGCTTTAATACAACATCCTCATCATCTATATAACTGATTTAATACACAGAAAGAGTTCTTTTTCTACCAAATAAGTGATGGCTAAAACATCCACTACAGTTAAATACAAGTTTTCTTGAGACCATTTGTTTTCCAAGCCTTTCAAAATAATTCTCTATGGAGATGCACAGTTTGTCTGACATCCATTATTTCAAATAAGACAAACTACTCTCGTTAACAACCCGCTACACACAGCAGGACAGATGTGACTATTCAATAAAAGACCTAAAACTGCAGGTTCAACACTCAACGTAGAAGTTGTTTTGGTGCTCTTTTTTATTTCAGTTATCTTGAAGAGACATATAGAAACGTATTCCCCCATTTTCAGAGATTCTCTTTCATGTAATTTAATCAAATTACAAGTGGACCAGGATTACAGCCAGCCCTCCCTCATTTACTGTTACTGAGAAGAAAAACAATTAAGCTTACATGTTAGCTATCAAGGAGACAAGGCACCCATGCACAGGCACCAATGAATAAAACACACACACACACACACACACACACACACACACACACACACACACACACGCACTCACATACACACAAGTCTCATTTAATCCTTTATGATGCGCCTGGAATTTGTAATGATTTTAATTAGGAAAGGTGCAATAGGAGTCTACTCCGTGGCAATGCTGACACTCCAGGGTGCCCGGAGCCAATTAAAAATATGTGCTGATCAAACAGCCTGCCCTCGCCATGCACAACTATCCCCGGAGCCTCTGCTGCTGCAGAGGGACGGCCAAGCTCAGGGCCTCTTGCTCCCACGGAACAGGCTGCAGAGGAGCCGGCAGAGCTCCACCCAACACTCTCCGCCCTGAGATATGCATGCTACAGTGAGCAACCAGCGGCCAAATAAGAGGAATCCTTCAGTTCACAATGAAATGTCTGGGAGAAAATGTCACACACCCATTTGATCCCCACAGAGATCCTTTTTTTCCACAAGGAAACTGGCTCAGCCAAATTTTCCATCGCACTCTGAGTGAGAACGCCACATTAAATTAGAATTATATGACAATTTAGAGTGACAATTAAGCCTGGTATTAATTACACTGTTCCTTTTGTTTCGAGCAATCCCTGCGATGTTGCCAGACCCAGGGGTGCCCAAAATAGATACATTTAAATGAATCTGAAAGCGACTTATATTTTCCAAATGTTAATATTCTTGAGGAATCCTTCATCTCTGTCATATCCTTTCCCCTCCTCCCTCTGTGAAGTCCCTCCTCTCTTTATCATTAGGCATCTCTGTCCCTGGTGATTAATGATACTAATGAGCATGTGCAGCCATTCACTATGCCACACATTATTTTATCCTCTGGCCTAGGCCATGTGTCACGTCCTCCTGAGAAGGGGAAAACATGGCTCCCTGGTCATAATCGGCCAAACAATAATATTAACTTGCAATATCTGTGTCAAAGGGTGCACTGGCACATGTACTGTACTGTCACTATGTATATCATTATGCAGAAACATGCTTACCTTCATTTTGAACAACAACAAAGCTATTACATTTATGGGGGGAAAAATCTGACTGATAAAGAAAGGACATAGAAAAAGATATATGCATGCACTGAAGGCACATACAAATAATAAGACAACACTTTATTGTATCTAGACCACATTTGAAGTTAGATGTGTTTGTTGGTAAATAATTCTCAATGCATATCTCTAGTTTAATAAAATATGACAACCTACTGATATGGCTGACCTGCATAAAAGACACTAAAGTCACATGGTGTGCACCATCAACTTTTCTCACTTTTTCTCTATTGCTTTGTGTGGGTCTATTTGTTTGGCAAACCAGAAATCAACATTCAAAATATTGTAAAAAATTTGTTTTTATGTGTTTATAGTGGAAATATCAGTTGTACATAATCCTCCACTTTTTCTACATAAAGGGTTACACTGAGGCTTTAAGATCACATGTTACTCATTGAACCGTTGTGTTCCGCTGCTGTTTCTTCTTTTCTCCACTTCGGCATTGTTGCAATTATCTGGCATTGTTAAACTTTTATCTTTGGCACACGTTGCAAACTTGTCAGGTGGGCAGAGAGAGCGATAACTGCACATTTGAAGATCCATAAAAATGCCCTCATATCTTTGGGAGTTGTATTTCAGCCGGGACACTGAAATACAGCTCATCACTTTTATGTTAGAACCACAATCGGCCATTGGGATGTGAAATTAATACGACAGAGGGGCCATCTGCTATAGGGGGGCACAATGGCAAGCAGGAAAAATGGTTTAGCCCTTACAGAGGACATTTTTAATTGGGACGCTTCATGTGAAAAGCATATACATGTCATATAAACGGATTCGTTGGTATGATGGTTGAGCTGGATTTATGGCAGCAAGTAAAGAGACATAGAGAGAGAGATGCTTAGAATAAAAAGTAGTGCATGAAGGCAGACAGCTGTACACTTTAGTTATTACTTTAAAACCAATGCACCACATCGGATAATTGTAAAGGAATGATTAGTTGTACTCTGATTGTTCAAAAGTTGCTTGTTATCAGAAGCCATTTTAACATGCTCTGACTTCAGTGCATGCTTGTTATTGTTGTTGTTAATGTGGATAAGCATCAACAAAGGCTTTTAACCAAGCCACACATTCTTAGTTAGGGCTGTAGCCTGCTGTCCTGCAAGGCCTGAATCACTGAATCCCTATTGATCATTCATCAGTAACTGGTGGCCCCGGTCTCAGCACCTTCTTGATTCAGTTTACAGAGAAGCAGATCATTGGAGGATGCTTCCACTGTGCCAACCTCTGGGTTCTTTTTCTGGCCTCAAACATGTGTGGCTGTCAGGTTTTTCTACTCTGAGGTTCACATTAGTATTGTTAGATTTGTAGTGGTGTTCACAATACAAACGTTTGGTGGCCAAGTTACAGTTTTAGCATTGTTTGTTCAAGTTTTATAGCTGATTTACAGTTTATGCCTCTATGTCATCCCAACAGCTATATGGACATGTATTATTCTTTAATTATCTTAATTATCTTAATATCAAATAATATGACTTTGTAGGCAAAAAGACAAAAAGGGAATGTAAACTGATTCACACACATTTCAGTCTCCATACTTTATTGTGAAATGTCATGAAATCTGATCTCCATCAGCTCATCTGCATGCAAAGGATTTTAGAAGTCTGTTACCAGTCAACTTGAAACAGGCTTTGCTGCACAACACAATCTCTTTCATATCACTATATAAGCAGGACATATATACCGGTAGCCTTCATTTGCACCATTTGCCAACAGAATTCCTGTGGTGTTATTTATCTATCAAACTGGCAAGAGAAATCAGAATATCCTAAGAAATCCACCCAAGCATTTAGGGGGTTGTGAGAGGAAGAAGATAAAGCGAGAGTTATGTAAAATGAAGGCAGACGGATCTGTGAATAAAAAGAGAAGAAGACCTGGGTCTGATATACCACGCCTGTGTCTGGGACTCTGAACTGATCTACATGATCGCTGCCCAGTTCAGCCATGTGATACTTATGCAATGCTCCACCACCAACCTGCAGCTGGGGGAGAAATCAATCACACCACAAAACCCCTTTTCTTCTCTAAAACAAGAGCTTTTTTTTAGTGACAGCTATCTTAATCACATGAGTCATGACCATGGGAGCATCCCCCCCAGTGTCCCCCAGCACCCCTCACTGCAGATGTTGGGTAACAACATGGCTGATGAGTTTAATAATGAAGGCACAATGTTGCTCTTGTGTGTTGTTAGGCCTTCAACAGCTGTGTTAGACATCCATGATCACAAGACTTAGTTAAGGACCATTATGACTTAATGGGAGACAGTCTGGGGCAATGATCAATAAGGCTATATGAACGGACAGACAACTAAAGCTGTTTATTAATTTATCTTACATTTATTTATTGTATATTATATTATCAGTGCAGTGGTATTTGAATGCCAAATCAAAAACATGCTGATGTACACATATTTATACAGGCAACTACAAATGGGTTAATTTGGTACATTTAGATATGTGAGTGTTGGTGAATCAATAGTATTCAATAGTTGCAATAATTAAGTTTTAGTTCATGAGTTCATTTTTGAAAAGTTTTTGTCCATTGCTATTAGTGTGGAATTGCACTTAGCAGCCTCCAACTGGTGATGAACTTTGCAAATGTTGTCAATTCCATTGTGGGCCTGCAGGGTTGAGGTAATGAGGGGGTTAAATATGATGTCACGTTCCCTGGTGAACTTAAAGGTAAAGAAGGGCAAAGGTACCAAAGGATGTCACAGGGTTGTGGGCTAGTGCAGATTACTAGATCTTCCATTTATATAGACAAATACAATGTATACTTCAGTACCAAAAGGTGTGTGTGTGTGTGTGTGTGTGTGTGTGTGTGTGTGTGTGTGTGTGTGTGTGTGTGTGTGTGTGTGTGTGTGTGTGAGCATCCAGGATCCATGATATGATTGGGTATTAGTCGATATATCAATTAAGCAGCTGAAATGAATCACATTGGTTTATTTGTATGCATAACTTATACCATTTTGCAACAACTTGTATTTTGAGAATAGTCTTGAGAATATAAATAACATTTTCTTTATGTTTATCATGGATCTATGGCCATAAACGAGGTAGAGATGTGTGTGTGTGTGTGTGTGTGTGTGTGTGTGTGTGTGTGTGTGTGTGTGTGTGTGTGTGTGTGTGTGTGAACTGCTTGAATTGTAGTGGCATATGGCATAGTCTCGCTTGCCAGATCATCCACACGCTGCGGAGCGGCTACTCCACACAGCATTGCGGGATGGGAGAAAAACATGCTGTGGTTTATTGGCAATTCTTTAAACCAATCACAATCGTCTTGGGCAGTGATAATCGCCGGACAGGAGCCGCAGCATAATAGTCGTGCGAGAGAAAACTCATATTGGACAGATAGCTAGCTGCGTCAATTAACCCTGCAGAGATGTGAGGAGCAGTTAACCATAGTCCTCATAAATCCACCGGAGTTTAAAATTCCAACACAAAGAAAGCGGAAGCAAACGGAAATCGGCGAAAATATATGCACCAGGCGGATTTTCCGGCAGCACCAGAGCAATCCCGAGAGTGGAACGTCAAGGATAGAGACTACATATGGCATAACCAGAAGCCTACTGCAGGCTGGTGCTGTTACATGTATCTGTCTTCCATTCAAGGAGAGAACCCCGATCTTCACCTCACAAATAAAACTGTTTATTTTATTTTTAGATAATTTTCGCCAAGTTGTAACTCTCACTAAAGGGCAGCTAAACCAGGTAATTCACATATACTTCCGCTGACTGAAAACAAAAGATCATTTAAAGCATGAAGAGAAGACTGTGTGTGGATACTGCTTATAGTATAATGGAGCACCAAAGAAAAAATAATAAAAAAAACATATCCAGTATAGGCCAAGCGTCTAATTTTGATATATAAGTATATTTGGACCACTTAGAAAACAGCCTATAAAATAAAATAAAAAGACCCTTTTCCCTCAGTGTTGGAATTTAAACTCCGGTGGATTTATGAGGACTATGGTTAACTGCTCCTCACATCTCTGCAGGGTTAATTGACACAGCTAGCTATCTGTCCAATCTGAGTTTTCTCTCGCACGACTATTATGCTGCGGCTCCTGTCCGTCGCTTAGCACTGCCCAAAATGATTGTGATTGGTAAAGAAATGCCAATAAACCACAGCACGTTTTTCTCCCATCCCGCAATGCTGTGTGGAGTAGCCAGACCCATTTGCGTGTGGATGGTCTCAAAATACAAGCTGTTGCAAAATGGTATAATTTATGCATACAAATAAACCAATATGATTTATTTCAGCTGCTTAATTGATATATCGACTAATACCCAATCAGATCATGGATCCTGGATGCTGACACACACACACACACACACACACACACACACACACACACACACACACACACACACACACACACACATAGATCAAAGACTATCTGTTGTCAACTCACTCCACATTATTTCGGTTTCATGACTTACTGACCAAACTAAACGCATAAAAACCAATCCCAAGTCCCGCATTCACTCATTTTGGATGATTCAATTCATTGTTAAATATCAAGTTCTTGCAGTGAGATTTTCAGCATTTAAGTAGCTAAATAATTAAGAAAAATATATTTTACTGTAAGATGCCCATACAACTTTAATCTCGAGGTAAAGCATTTCTTTCTTCTTCAAACTTGACCTATAAAACAAATATTTTCCGAACATTAAGTGTTCCAGATGATCATGCTTAAAGTATTTTATGTGCATGTGGAAATAAAAACGTATAGACAATCAGTTTGTCTATCCTTAGTATCCAAGGGCCCTTTTTCCGCCTGTAGACGTGGGTGGGAGGGACACACTGTCAATCATCAACGCTTCATTGATCGAGGACAATCCTCGTCGTAAAACTGGTCTTTTTCTTAAGCAATCACTCACTTCGCATTAATTATCACTCTGCCTGTGTGTGTGTGTGTGTGTGTGTGTGTGTGTGTGTGTGTGTGTGTGTGTGTGTGTGTGTCTGTGTGTGCGTGCGTGTGAAACGTATTACCGTGCATGCTCATGCAGCTGACCACCTCTTTCACATTGCATGCCCTCACTCGAGAGGAGCCCATGATGAGATGAAATTCCAACACCTTCTGCTAAAATCTAAGTTAGTAAGCAAAGCAGCCGACCATTTGTAGCCTACAACCTCACACAGCAGGGCAGTGCACAAAATAGTGTAAACTGTGGCAAATTATATTATGGTCACACTGAGTGGACACAAAAAAAAACCTCTTAAATTCAGCTAGACATCAGTGTGTGCAAGTGAAGAGAATTTCAGAAATATTTTGTATTTTAATTAATGTAGGTCTAAGTTAGGTGAATGTAGAATAGCAGGCTATACAATTATAACATTGAGCCAGTTTGAGTTTTTTTTTTTTTTTTTTTTTCCCAAAAAATATTAAATAAAATGGAAAAATTAAAGAATTTTATTTTCCTGTGATCTGACAGTTACATGACATGAGGCCTATATATAGGCTACCCACAGCAACAATTGCAGTGTAAAAATCGATAAAATAGCGTATGTTAGCCTACTACTTTAATGCACAGTTGTGTTGAATAATAACCAAAATGAAAAGTACATGAAGACAATTATCTTCTTTAATATTATTATAAAGCAAACATTAACTTAAAAAATGTAGGCCTATTGCATATCAGAAAGTGCCAACTATTTATTTAAGCAAAAATCAGGGAGCCTCCCAGAGGTAGGCCTATAGGCTATTTTCAGAAAACCCGTGGCAGAATCAAATATAGGCTACACAAACAATGTCAAAGATTCTGGCTGCACCACATTTATGATCGTCTCTACATCGTCTTCATATCCACTAGCATTGTCTGAATTTACCGACTAAAGCCAGACCACAACTATTACAAACAGCATGCGATTATCCGATTAACTCAAAGTCAATTTTTATTTCCAAAAAAAAATACTCTGTTTATTTTTTTGTTTTTTTACCGCGCTAACCCCACTATAGGCTACGACAAACCTCATTCAGCCACACTTTAAAATGGTGAAAGACTCCATGCAGATTTTCTCCTTTAAAGCGGACTTCGGTAGGGCGATCCACAACCGGAGCTCTTTCTCTCTCTCTTCTCACCCTCACGTGCACCGAAATTGTTTCGAGGCTCGTTTCACTTGTTTTCATAACTTTTCATAATGATTAGCATCGCTGGTCCGCATTTATCCGAAAACTAACCTCTATTATTTTAAATATCCAACATATAATTTCCCACTCTCTGCAGTATTCCCTTTGATTCACGCTTGACTCATATGGCTTCAGGGCCAATGGGGGTCCGCCTTTGGGGTGCCTTGAAACTGCCTCTTCTTATCCCCTTTCATCATCTAACCCGGGACGCCTTGAAACCGCAGGGCCAGTTATTGCCTTTTTTTTCTTCTTCTTTTTTTCAGACAGCCCAATGCGGACTGGCCAACAGCCAATCAGAGTCTTGTTTACACTCTGTGACTGACAATGCTCTGGCGCCGCGCCAGCCAATCAGACGCTCACATACAGGGAGGGATTCATTTGTAAACATTTAGCATAATGTAATAACCAAAGTCCATTAGTAATAACGCTAGGGAAATAGTGGAATTACTGTCTTGTCTGCATGATTCAGTGAAGAGTTTCAGAAATTGGCTTTAAAAGCACTTGCCAAAAACCCTCTAGTGACTCTAAAGAAGGAAATAATATAGACAGTGAATGTTTGATGTTTATAAATGCCCTGAATTGTTAGCAAAATGTTTTTTAAAGGGTGTTTTCAGTGACAGCTGAAAAATAGGCCTACATATCAATCTGTAAAACATATAATAATAATAAAATATAATTTATTCAGCTGTATTTATATTTGGAAAACTTCAAAACTGGTGTGTTTTTAAACATTGCTGAATAAATGTATTTTAAATGTTTCACTTGTATCATTATTTTTCAGCACTTTTTTTATATTTTAGGGCTATTTATGAAATACCTAGATCTCCAGGTCACATAGGAAGGAATGTGAACATATTTTACCTACTTTAAAAGGTGATATAAATCTTTTTGATTTAGATATCAAACCCATTTAAGTTAAATTGAGGTGTTCTTGATAGCACACATACATGGACATGCACCTCTAAAATGTATTTAAGTTTTACATTAATTTGACATTTATTCTACTGTAAATCTTTGAGATGCATTCAGGCTTAAAGCTCTTGGTAAATAGCAGGGTAATGTAAATAGTTTTCAATAAAATATGTTTGGAGCATTATCCAAGTGGCTAATGTAAGTTGCATGCATTAATTGAATTGCAATTCTGACTATTTCTCTAAATGATCTGCAGGCTGTAGGCCTTTATATCTCCTATGCATTTTAAGCTTTGCTCAGGCTGCACTGAGCTCTATTGTAAGTGATTTAGACCATCCCGTGCTTTAAATCTGGCGCTTTTCTCTCTGTTTAGCATTGCCAGTCACCACACCATTGGCCTGACCTGCCGGCCAATCAGAACCTTCCGTATTACCGGGCGGGCGGCACGAGCTAATTAACATGCAGGTATCCGACCAATGGGAGGGCGTGTTTACCCTGCCCCGAAACGCGAGGTACGCAGTTGCACCGGGAGAGAAACCGCTGCTCGGAGATCCGAGCCGTGATCCAGCCAGGCCGGAAGACTAGTCCCACTGCTTCCATAGACTGAATCAGCAGGCTACTGCACAGCCTCAGATGGAAATATTGTAGGATTTCACTCTAGCCACATGGTTTATTTCAAATTTTGATTTTAAATGGGCTTCGCAATTGGCCTTGCTCCTTCCCTCCCTGTGTTTTGTGATTTTTTTAATTTATTGTTATGCAAGGATTTAACATACCAGTAAGTAGTAATTTTATATACTTGATTTTTTTTTTATTGAATACAAATATTGTAAGGCCTGTTAACTCGTGGTAAGATGACAGAGGCTGTATTTTAGTCCAAAATGCTATATGTGACATTCTGTTCATTATACACAGTGCAGTGCTATAATTTACAAAATAACAAAACAGGATGTGTGAGGTGTATCCTATGTGGAATAAATCGATGATTTAATGCATTCAGCTGACAAAAAATAAATTACCTTAAATTGTTACTATTAGGCCTATAATTAATTATTATAATCGTTAGGTTACTAATATTATTTCCAATACTATTAATAACAATGTTATAGTTTATATTTTGGCGTTAGGGGCATTTTTGTAATTAGGATAGATACAATATTTAATTATTGATCGACTACTTATTTGCATGTTGTTTTGTTTTTAACTAGGCTAGCCTTAGAAACATGCCATGCTTTGTATTTTTTGCAATTGGCCAAGATTTAAGAAGATTTAATACATTGTTGAAAAATGTAGGCTATATTTTTCTGTAAATTGTCGGTGGGGTGTCGATTAGGGTTTTAGTCAGGTTGAAATACACTCCAAGCAGGTCATTTGCATTGAGAGGACAGGAGACGTGTTTCTACCCGACCCGGTCGAGGTGCACTCCCTGCCGGCCAGCTCAGTCATGGAGGGCCGCCTGTCTCGTAGCGCGATCCGACCTCTACTGCGTAATTTGATTTATTATCTGCGTTTCTGCTTTCGATTGGATTCTGTAAATGCAATTGACAGCTGCTTAATGAATTGCATTAGAAGCGTCGATCATTTGAACAGTTAAAAACAAATTATAGCGTATATTTGGTGAACGGAATTCGCACATTGTAGGCTGGAATGAAAGGAAACAACCGTGTGTGTTTACGCTACTGCAATTAAATTCCTACGAATGTACATTTCGAACATTTACAAAGCAGCAGTCTCTTCACAGCCTCGTAAATGTTAAATCATTTTATTCTGAGGTTGTTAGTAGACATGGGCTACATAGTGGGATGAATGCAACAGCATGGCGAGGGGGAAGGTAATGGCTGACTGCAAAGCACTTTCTCAGTATGGAGACAAAGGCAGTCCTGCTGACGGGCGGCCATTCACCTTAGATCTCTACACAGTCAAACTGAAGACGCAGCTATCATGTATGCAACAGCAAGGCTTCGTAAACGTTTCACATTAAGGATGCACACACATTAGCTCAGGGAAGCCTCCGTGGATAACATTTTGTCCCAGGGAGCTCCGTATGGAAGGATTTTATTGTTGTTGATGTGGCACTGAAATGTAGGCTCGGCTTTAACTGGCTACATGGGGAGATAATAGTGCTGAGTAAAATAGCATATATCATTACAATATGCCATTGTTACACATTGTAGAATTTTGATTTTTCTTTTTTTTTGTAATTTAATTTATGGTGAAATTATGCTTTCATTTTGCTGGGGCCCCTTTTGCCACCCCTCTGAGAAACCCTGTAGGGACCCCAAATTGATAATATTTAATATAAAACCACACATATCCTCCTGTATTGAGGATATTCAGTCATTATTTGTTTACTCATTTGGACCTATACAATTAAGCTGCCTTAGGTTTGCTTGCTTTGTTTTAACTACTCAAAGCCATTAATGAGGGTCAACAAAATGGGCTGTCACGTTTAGATGATTGTTGTAAAGACAAAAACGTAGCCTATATTTTAGCAGTGAAATTACATTTTATTTTAATTCATGCAAAATGGGTTTGCTTCCCATCTCGACTATATAATACTATTTTTGTAGCATGGCAGAGGATGTAGCCTATAATGTATTTACAACTCCATTTGACTACCTGACCTGAAATAGGTCAAGGCAGATGAAGACCGTGAGAGTGCAGTTATTCGCGCGCGCGCGCACACACACACACACACACACACACACACACACACACACACACACACACAAAGAGAGAGATAGAGTCCATGTCTTTCAGGAGCTGATACATCTCTTATGCGGTATTTTAATTTTAGGCCTATTCTTATATTAAGTAGGTCTCTTTTTTGTTTCGAAACTTTATAAACTGACAGTGCAGGTTCCTTCTTGTGCACATTGGTCGATGCATGGTGCATTCTTTTTTTCAATTGACAGTTTTATGATAAACTAGGATGTTTTGTAGTTTGCAGAAGGTGCAAAATATAATACATCTGATTGATTTATGCCAGTTGATATAGAAAACCACTGTAAACTATATGAAAACAGTGTGAGGTGCAATGAGAGCTGGATGGAGGTTATGGAGGCAGAAAAACGCCTGTATCAATCCGAGACAATAGGACGAGCAGGAGAAGGCAGGCAGCGTTGTTCACCTTGAGATGTAGGCTGTGTAGGCTTCCATTATTTCAACCCACTCAAACAGGACAACATACTTTCTCCTTTAACACAACTATAGGGCTTAGATTGTTGCAGCAATCACAATTTCATAAAACACATTTTAATATGCTTAGCCATGATTTTTGGAGAGAGTGACAGCTGGCGACTGCTGACGTGGTATAGACTAGGCCTAATTGTTAAAATAGAATATGAACATTATTAAATAGAATAGCCTATATAGAAACCTTAAATGTGTCTATCTACGCGTTGTGCCTGTGTCTGTGGAATATGAAGTGCTCTCCTCCATATGATGCATATATCCAGGCTGATCAATAGAGCTGAATGTGAGCATGGCTCAGTGGGCTTTTGGACGCCTCGCTGGCCGTTTCTATCAGCGGTAACTTATTTTACACCATGAGTTTTGGGTTTAAATGGGTCATTTCAGCTAGGCCTATATGCAAAATAAGCCATTATATGACAGAAATGTATTACAGCGAAATTAACTGGGGCGATAATGATTTGTTTTCTTTACGTTTTTACCGCACTGTCAGTATTTTTGCATCGTGTAATTCTTAACGGGGCTTTCCATTTTACTTGATAATGAAAATTGCTTTGGATTTCTCCTTTGACAGAAAAGATGATCGGGAGCTGCGTTATTGGCTGGGGAAGCCTGCGATCGACTGAATGCAACACATAGATCGGAAGGAAAGGATTATTATATGGGTTGCATTTGATTTTTCTGACCTGCCCCATCCGGATTTCGGATTACTCAATATTCTTCGGAATGGAAGGACGGGATTTCGCTGCTCCGGCGCACCTCCTATCAGAGCGGGGCGCCCTGGTGCACCGAGCCGCCTCTCGGATCGCTCCCTCGGGCCACGGCTCTGTACAGCACGGCGGTCACTTCACGCCGGGGAAATACTACCCCTCGCACATACCAATGGCTCCCCACTCAGGTTAGTCAAACACGTACGGAGGTTTTTTGTCATACAAGAATGTAGCTACTAAAGTGTTTGTTCCCATCAACATTTATCTTCTCTGAAAGCTGGCTGTTGTTTCAAATGCTCTTCTCATAATGTTGGGCTATAAAGCCTGTGCATTTGTCAGCGTGAGTGATAGGCTATGGCCTGCATGTGTGGCCTACAAAGCTGATTATTTTTGCACAAAAAAAATAATAATAAAAGACGGGGCTTTCTGTTTTAAATAAATGGTTGCTCAGGTGTGGCTGTTGACAGAGTTTCCCTATTCAAATATCAGCTAATAAATCAGGTGAAATTTGATTTACAGTAAGCCTATGAAAAGGAATTTTGATTAAGCTGAATCAACATTTATAGCCTTAATATCTCGAAGGTAATAAAGACATCTTAGTTAAACAAATTTGATTAGATAGGTAAATGCCATGGTATTTAAAAATGGCATTATAGATCTGTTTTAGTTTGTACGTATGTTGGACAGAGCACACTGTCACTGGTTTCCCACTGGCTTATGGGGCTGAATCTGAAATGAGATTTTGTCACTTCACGTTAAATTGACAAGTGTCACACCAGCTCAAAAAAAAACAACCCTAGGCTATATCCAGCGCCATATAAGCAAGCAAAGGAAGAATAGGTCTGCATGGGTTTACAATGTATGGATGTTGCAGGAAGAAGGGCCATAGTAGAAAATCCTCCTCCTATATTGGGCGTCAAAGTGTTGGGGTGCAAATGTGTTCACAGTGCATTTATCAGGTTTAACAAGTGACTTGGGTATCTTACATACCCAAATGTAAACCTTTACAAACATTTGTGTCCAGATAGAACAGTCAGAATTTATAACTGCTGAACAGAAGCGTATATAACAGCGGATGCATTTTTTAAATATGGGGGTGGACATAATGTAGGCCTATTAGATTTAAATAAATATATAACAATCTTGCACATCATTGTAATGGACTGAATCACAATATACTGTTGTAGCTTTTCATTTCATCCACCCATGTAAAACAAAAGAGATTTAAATAAGTCACAATGGTGGCATATTGATTGCATCAAACAGTTACACTTCTGAAACAATGTGCTTTGAAAATATGTTAATGTGGCTTCTAAGAAACATGTTTATGATGCAGTAGCTGAGGATTCTTGGGTCACTGGAGAGCAGGGAATAATTTGCCTTTTTAAAGTTATTTGATGTAATGTATATCAGCTAAAATTATAAGGGGGCTAAGTGTAGGTGGTTGTTGTAGGTGGTTAAATACAGCATCAAAGTAACCTATGACAATGTTTTTTGTATTCTGCCTTTTATTTTATTTGTTTATTCATGCTCATTAAATGGTTCTACTGTATAGGCAGTATTCTGGTAAGCTAAAGATTCAAAATCATGCTAAACACAAGGTATAATTAGTCATTCAGGAGAATTCATAGGCGCTGTTCACCATTCATCTCTCACCATTCATGTTTGCTTTTGGCAGTACACACGCGCGCACACACACACACACACTGCCTGCGTCCGTCCGTCTGTTTTGTTTTGTTTTTTCGTATGGCTGTTTTGTTGAGAGCATGAAGGGTAATGCTGGCTACAGGGTACAGGTGCTCCCCCAACCAAATTTGATGTTTCTTTGTAGTATTGTGCCGCACCAACACGAAGAACTACCCTCCAAATGTCATCACTGTTCAATGAGAAGCACAGGTGCTTTATTGTTCTCCCCAGCCTCCTCAGTAACATGGGCGTGACTGGAGAGAAGTCTATCTAATATCCTTGAAGATCTGGAGAATGACTTAATTCTTTACATTTCAGGTATTTTATTGAATTAACATGGAGAATAAGTTTAGTTCACATATCTAAATCCCTTCTGGGCACTATAAGAATTATTTTGTTATTGTGCTCTGCTGATGTACAATCTTTGATTTATTATCTTAATAATATTTGAAAATGTCAAGCATGTCATAATGCAAATAGGTGGATGAGACATGGAGCATAATTCACAATTATTCATGGTATATATTTTTAAGATGGTAATTCATCAAAACGGCACACAATGCAAGTTTATAATCCAGTTGACACAAGAAAAAAACCCCACAATTTTACCTTTTTTATATGTCCAGATAATATATAATACAATCAAAAACATGTTAGGTATTTTTCTGCAATTTGTGTATTTTCAACAGTTAATGTTAATGAACTAGTTAGTTTACCCAAAATGAATACAGGCCAGTCACACTATGTAAGAGCAGTAAAATGCTCTTTGGTTGTCTGACCAAACTGCTCCCAGACTGTTGTTTGTCTTGACAGGGCAGGTCATTAGTGTCCCTTCAAGTGTCCCGTATGCTAGCAACATTAGCACAACCTAGCATGTTGTTTGTGGATTGTGTTGGATCCCTTCAGTTTTCTCTGCACTTTCCCCCTGGGGACTAACTTGCACACTGGTTCACATGAATACTTTACAAAGAGCATGAATATTTCAGGGTTGATGTAAAAATGCATTCAGAGGCAGGTTTCTGATGTGGCTCCTTGAAAGGGCTCCTCTGACTTTGCAGAGGTATTTATTGTAAGCGCTCCCTTCACCCTCGCTGCTGAAAAGAGTGATGGCAGTTGCAACACCCTCCCTTGGCATTGTTCCTTTCCATGTTATAGAATTTCAACATATTTTGGGAGGAAATCTCTTTTCTTTTTTCTGTGCACACTTGTGAGTTTGGTTGCCATCAAGCAACAACAAATGCACGCTCCTACCATCTTGCCCACTGAAGCACGTTAACTTAGAACAGGTAGAGATTCTGTCAGTGTGCATTTGCCTCTGTCCATCTTCACCTACTACAAGCCAGTCATTTGTAATGCATGTCAGTGGTCGATTTTACAGTTTGCACTTGCACTGTGTTCTGGGAATGTGACATTGGAGCTACTTCTCTTTGTGTGCTTGCTGATGCAGTGGGACAAAGACCTGTAAACTCATCTAATGCAGTTTAATTCAGCCAGTCCATTTACAAGGACTTTGAAATAGTAATGTTATCTCCTGCTGGCTCCGGCGCAGAGTTCGAGACTGTCTTCCCTTGGCTGTGAGGCCTGGATTCAGATGTTGGATAGTGTCAAAGCAAGAGACACAGTGAAGCTGTCTTTACTGCTGGCATTTATGGCTGGGGGCTCATCTTTCAGCCATATTGTTCTGATCAGTGTGCTCTAGCTGAGGTGTGGCTGTGTGGGAACAGCAGGGGTTTTAGAGGCTGTCTATGGCTGAGCTCTGCTCTAAACACCCCATGTAATCAAAGGTCATATTGTGTCATCTCGCTCACTCGGCCTCCCCTTCCTTTACATTTCCCCGGTCTCCCTTTCCATAAGCTGTCCTCTCTTTCCTCCCCTTCATTTCTCAGTCTCCTTTCTTTCCAGCAGGAAGATCCTTGTGTCTGGGAAGCGGTGGTCTTCCTGCCACCTCTGTTTTAGCCACCCTCCCCTGCCCTGGGCCATTGTTGCAGACCCCAGCTTTGTGTGTGTTTTATGGCTGCTGTTACAGATAAAAAAAACAGTCCCTTCCACCCCCTTTATTGTTTTCTGGTAGGATGTCCCTCTCATTCCCTTGGTTTTTATGTCCTAGCTGGATATCCGAGCAGCTTCCCCCTTCAAAGGTTAGCTATGCTGTCTGCCTTCTCCCATTTTCAAAGGGGAATAAATAACTTTACTGAGACTTTTATTGAACGTCTCATTGCTGGAATATCCCATGAGTCTGTGGTTGTTGAGAAGATGCTTCAAAGACAAACACAGGTGTTTGGTGGGGTTAGCAAAAGGCTGGTTACAACCAGAGTCTTTAAAAGAATAAACCTCAGTAAGTGGGTTGTTTGTGGCAAGGGAGGCTGCTTCTTCTTCTTGGCCTTGTAGCTCTTGTGTTGTGAGCACTCACAGTTCATACCCTGCTTCCCTTTGGCTTTACTTACCCCCCACCTCATTCTTGTTAACCCCAGACAAGAGTGGTGGCTGTAGTTTGTTGCATGCTCAGCGTAATTATTTAGCAGCACAGCACCCAGCCCCACTTTTGTTCCTAGATCTAATAATTTTGGAGGTGGAGTCTTCCTTGAGTGAAAAGAAAACTGATATTCTAAATAACCCAGGTTAAATATTACATTTAAAAAGGCTATTTGTATCTAGGAGCCACTGTAGTGAAAGTAAATTGAGAAAACGTGGGTCTTTGGCCAAGTTCCTTTTGACTCGGGCCTCGCCTGCTCCCTCTCTCTTTTGCTCCGCCTCTGCAAAACAGAGTGAGAACCTTGGCCTGTTCTCAGGTTCGTTTGTGGATTGTTGTGAGATGACACAGTTCAGACGCAATGTACCTGAATGGTGGAGGTGTTGCTTGGCATCCTACACCTGGCTGAAATAGCACCTTGCCCAGTGCCGCCGCCATCTGTCACCTTCCTCTGACACCCCCACTGAAAGCCCAAATGACTTGCAAGGGCAGTCATTTGCTTTAAAAGGGTAGGTCCCTTGCATCTTTTCAAATACCTTTGGTTACCAGGGTAAAATGCGCTCACCGTGTTTCGAATGGTTAGAGGCATCAACATATTGTTTTTTGTCACTATTAGATCATACCGGGTGTCCAATAACCAGTCTTCAAAAAAAGATTAACAGCATCTGGTTTCATTACACTAAGGTAACTTAAGTGACAGATTGGATATAAGATAAGCTATTTAATCAGTTTCTTTTCTTTGCATTTTTTTACTCATCAGCAAAACTGTCCAAAGAAAATGAAGGCTTAGGTTGAGTGGGGCGATAAAAGCAGGGCTCTGGCTTTGCAAGAGGAATTTGGCTAGTGAGCGGCCATGCTGCCTCAGAGACGGGCTCTTCAAACAGACCGCCACCCACACTACACCGTGTGGCATCGTGCCACAGAGCCCTTGCCTCGAGCATGGGGCGTGTACACAGGACAAACACAAAGGAGACCCACGGGTGAGAGTGACGAACAGGGTAATACCTTCCTGTATCGGATTTCAGGGCATTGGATTTCAAAACCTATTTTTACACTCAACACGAGGAAGTGAGAAGTTGCATTAAGAATCCAATGAGGCTATGAAAGTCTTTTGTTCACTTCCCATGACACACACACACACACACACACACACAAAATAATAAAAAAAGAAGAAGAAAAAAAAGCTGGACTGAAAATGTATTGTTGCAAGATTGAATAGTCAACCACTGCTGTTTTGTTGGTGATTTGGATCTATCTATCTATCTATCTATCTATCTATCTATCTATCTATCTATCTATCTATCTATCTATCTATCTCTCTTTCTGCTTTGCTCTTTTTCTTGTTCTTTTAATTCCCCCCTCGCTCTCCCTCCCTCTCTTAGTATCAGGCTGCCTCTCATCGGGCAGCCCCAGGCCCACCTCAGCGCATGGCCGTATTGCATGTGACAGCTGTTAGACATTATTAACGGCTCAAGCAGAAAATCCAGATTACTTGTTTTTTAATTTCAATTTTATTATTGTAATCGTTCAGTGAAAAGAACAAAAAAGGACCGTTGCTCTATTGTTGTTAGCAGATTTGTGGTCAGTGACAATACTTTATGAGCGTGTGTGTGGTTATGATTGGGTGGGTGGTTGTTTTTTTTCCTGTGTGTATGCTGTGTTCTACATCCCCCACTAGAGCCAAGGCACCCTGTGGTTGGCTATGAGGCCCAGACAGGTGCATTGTTAACCCTCTAATGTCTGTCTGTCACTTCTGTATCTGCCACTAGTGCTACTGGCATGATTTAATACTCGTGATGCAGCTTGTATAGCGGTCCTACTTCGCTCTTTCTCTGCACATAAGATGAGTTTCGAAAATCACACTTTTTCATCTGTCAAACGCCAGTTTAGCGTACAGCCCGGGTCTATGAAATTCTACAAAAGAACGGGCTGAAGTTTCTGTTGTAACATGTTGTTAATGTATGGGATTAATTTTGAAAGGGAAACTCAACTCAGCAGTTGTTTCTCTACAGTATTTTGTTTCTGTTGCTGTATTTATATTTATGTCATATGTTCTGTAGTCTCGCATTGCCAGACCTATCTCCACAGCACTGTGGAGTAAGGTCTGGCTACACTACACATACATTCTTAGATAGGAGAAAAAAATGCTCTGGATTGTTGGCTTTCCTTCAACCAATGAAAATCCTATAGGGCGGCACTAAACTCCGGACACAGCGATGGTGGCTCTGGAAAATATTCACAGGAAGGAACTTGTTTTGGTGGAACATTTAAACTCATGATAAAAGAAAACGGCACATACAATATTAAATGAAGTGAACTGTTATAACAATACAGTTATATATACAATATACTATACAATACAATTATACAATACAGTAACGTGAGCTATTTAACTTAACTGGATACATAGTTAAACTTAATTTGCTTAATTTTCAGTGTATCACTGTGCACTGTAATCCATAGCTATTCCCACCAATCGGTCCCAAAATGTCCTAGTTAAATAGTAAACACATTCTTTGTAAAGCTTTACCATCCCCGAAAGAACCAAGCAGGCCTGCCTTATTGCACGATCCAAATTTTTTTCAAAGCTTGCCATTTTCAGCGTGTAGCTTGCTAGCTCGTAGTTTGTTGTTGTTTCCCGAAGCGAAGGAATTTTGAGAACGGCAACACAGAGAGAGGAAAGTGAGACACATGTACTTCTTTTGATCCAGACTATATGTTCTGTATACTAGACTTCCTCATTTCAAATAGCAGACTATGATCCATTAATGAAGATGGTATGCAATGGAGGGGCAGGACTGAGTGCAGATGAACTCAAATAATGGCCCACGATTCGGCGACTGTCAGCAGCAACAGCGGGCGGTGGTGACACACGGTACCAAACAATGAGGTGTGCTGCTAAATATATGCAGAGATTTGCCATTAAATATACATGCAGTATGCCTCTCAAGGATGTGTCAGCCCTTTTGTGAGAAAACAAAGATTAGCATCAGGAATTCCATTTTAATAAGTCTCTTGGGACCATCCAACCAGCTGTCTAGTCCTCAATCCAAAGGGAACTTGTTGCTCTCTCGCTTTCTCATTTATTCGTTCTCTCTCTTGCATGGATTTCCTGTGCTCCTTCTGACATTGATTAGAAGAAAAATCCTTCCCTCCCCTTCTGTTTTATTTGCCAAATCACTTGTTTTACACCACAAATTATTTAATGTATACATGTTCTCTCTTTGATGATCCATGTCCATATTCTGTCTGCTCCTCCCTGCAGTCCCCCCACCTCCCTTCTTCTTGTACATTAATTGTCTCCCATGTTTTTTTTAGAGTGGGTCTGCCTCTGCCCTTCACCTCACACTACAGTTTTTCTGGCCCCTCTGCCTGGTGTGACCACTAGGCTACACTGCCTCCTCTCTCTGATACAGTATGTGTCCTGAGGATCTGGGGCAAATGACTGGCTCCTCAGCAACAGATGTGTGTTTGTCTACTGGTGCTGTGTGCATTAGCTTTCTCTGCTTGCCGTGCACGGCCACTGACCTACCCTCTGGTGAATGTGGGGGAGGGGACTGAGAGTTTGTGTGTGCACGAGAAAGAGACCGACAGACCGACAAAGAGAAAGAGAGGACAGCGACAGCACGACTAGATGCACACTTGTCACATGCTGTCATACACTTACTGGTGCATTGCAGGCAGACACACGCAAAGGCACGCACACACAAACACTGGCACGTCATATACACACTCACACATCTTGCCTCCCAGGAGGCCGTGGGGCCAATGGGACAGAGCAAGCATGAGAGTCTGGTTGGTCTGTTTACATCTAATTATAGAAATAGGACTATTTCTGGAACCACTGCTCCAGCTTTTTTTTTTATATTCTTACGAGAGAGAGAGAGAGAGAGAGAGAGAGAGAGAGAGAACAAAGCTCTGACAGCCTTTTCTCACAATGGTGAACGGTTATCTCATCCCCTCAGCGCTGCTACAGTCTGCAGGCTCTCAGTACAGTACACCAGGAGACGGAGGGGGAGAGTGTCTTGTATCGTATTCTCTCATCCTCATGTAACATGACTGTGCAAATTTACGAGAAGCGAGCAACGGCAAAGGAGGCAATGCATTTTCCCCCATTAGCCTCGCTGATACATTCAGTTCACAATAAGAAAAGAAAAAAAAGAGAATCATTTCTTCACCCCTGCCCCGCGAGCTCTCGCTTCGACCCGGCGGTCCATCACGACAGTCAAAACAAAAAGAAGAAAGAGTTGATGTTAAGGATTAGCGTTGTATAAAATGTATTTAGTATTAAAGAGACAGGGCCAGTGCAATAGTTAATCCTTAAGCTTGGTGGCTGATATCCAGCTGAGTGGCTGTTGTTAGCCAGGGGGGGCCTGGAGCGGGGAAGCTGTCAGACCTGTTGGCCTGGGGTTGCCAGGTGAGAGCCAGAGCAGAGCAGAGCAGGGCAGGGTTGGGCCTGTGGGTCTGGGCCAGGCAGGTTGCAGTCTCTTCCAGGTGCTTTCATAAAGAGCCCCCGAGGCCAAATGCACAGCCTGCTGGATGCAACCTGAGCCAGGTGCTCCCCATCCCCCACCCAAATACGGTACATAAACCACTACATAATGGAAATGTGTGCTTGCATATACCCCACTGCCACCACTCATTCCACCCTCTTTATTCTAAGACATGGCAGGTAAATTAATTGGCCGTGAGTATGTAACGTATATGCAGAGATAAAGGTGCGCCGTCTGTCCGAGGCGTAGCGTAACAGCCGTAATGATGGCTCCATTGTGTTGATGTTGAGGGGGGTAGTTAGCGGCACCGCCAGCGGGGCCCTTGCTGGAGGGCCGGATAGTCTCTGATTAATAGTGGGGAATGCTTTGAAGTGACACCCAAGTGCACCGGCTCACAGGCTAATAGCAATACCATCAGTATAGGTAGTGCTCCCTCTTCCTCAGTCTTCATTAGCTAACGGTTCCCCAGCACTATCTGACCACCCTCCCCTCACACGCCTGCCTCATCTACAGAGAGCCTTTAAGAGCTCTCAGGTTTTTATTTTTGCAATTGTTTCATGATTTCACTGTCATTTCTCTTTGTTATGTTTGCTAAATAGGAGATTTTTTTCCCTTGAAGGCGGCGGAGAGGGAAGGCAGGGAGGAGGTCTTTATTCACAGAGCCCCACGGCATAGGTGAACTGTGGCACAGCCTAAAGACTCATGGGATTGATGTGGCACAAGAGGGACATGGCTGGGGACTATTCCCAAGATCCATTTTGATCTCCCATACTGACAGAAGAGCTACAGCTGACAAACGTGCTACAGCTGTCAGCTGTGTGTGTGTGTGTGTGTGTGTGTGCGTGCGTGTGTGTGCATGTGCGTGTGCGTGTGTGTGTGTGTGTGTTTTTAAGAAGCAGAGGCAGGGTTGGGTCTGTCAGCTGTTGGAGTAAAGTAAACTATTAGTGGTGGGAGAAGGCAGTGTTTCCAGTGAAGAATTAGAACCACTTCTAATTGCAGTGAGGTTGGGCTATGATTACATGCTGGCTAATGCACTGACAGACCTCTCACTTGGCTGGCTCTCAGAACGCTGCTGAAATGGCTGAATGCCTTTTGGTTCTACAGCATAATGGGAGGGTGTGTGGATGCGTGTGTTTGCTATGTGTGGGTGGCTGCCTATGTGTATCTGTGATTAAACTTGCTTTTAAGACTGATTTCCTGTGCTTTTTGCATGTTTTTGTGCATTATGCATTTTGCTTTCATACGTGTGTGGGTTTGTGTGTTTAGTGTGATAACTGTGCTCCGCTTGTTTTTTGAGTGCCTGTCGGTATTTGTAGCAGAGGCAACTTTTCTTGCCAAATCAAAACTCAGCTGGTGCAACTGTCTCTGAACAGTACAGAAGAAGTGTGTTTTTGTGTACACATGTGTTGTATTTGTGTGTGCGCTCGTATGCCCACGGGAAAGAGCAATCAAAGGAGTTGTGTGGTGGAGAGATTGTATAAAAGGAGCGAGAGAGGAAACAGAGTGGCAGGCAGCTGAGAGGGCAGCATGTGGGGGACTGATGCAGGTGCCTAATTCTACCTCAGCCCTGGGCGTTTTATATTGCATCCATCTCGCTGTTCTCCACGTCTGCACGGGGCTGTTGGGGCGATGTAGTAAATTCCACTGCTTCAATTACCACATTGATTAGCCGATATATCTGTGACGGTAATCAGAATAATAACGCACAGATGGATTTATACAGCATTATACTGTAAATCTGTTGCATAAGTAATCAGGTAAGAATTTTAAGAAGCTGTTTTCATTTTTCACCTGATGATTTTAATTACCTGTTTTTTGCTCGTGGAACAGCTTGTTCTCAGGTGTGCGGACTCCCCTGTTTGCGAGAAGCTGCGGTTTATTGTTTTTTGCCGGTGAGTGCTTTAAATCACATCGCTTTCCCAGCATATGGAATGACAGTTATGGGAGTGTTTCTGCCATTTCTTCATCAGGTCCTTAGGCCTGACGTGTAGTGTTTATCTCTTTTAACCAGACAGAAGGAATACAGACATTGTGGTTTCTGTGTGGGGTCAGGAGGTCACAGAGAGAGATTTTTCAACACAGTAACAGGAATTTTGTTGTTTGCATCTCTGCTGATTACTTCCTGGGTTAGTCATGGGTCATGGATAGGCTGAAGGAACTTGTTTTGGTGGAACATTTGCACCCCGCAAAAGAAAACACCATATACAATATGAAATGAACTTAAATGTTCACACAATAAAGTAACGTAGCTATTTAAATTAGCTGGATACATGGTTAAACGTAATTTGCTGTTAACAGTGTATCACTGTGTATTTTGTCGATAGCAAATCCCCACTAATCAGTCCCAAAACGTCCCAGTTAGATAGTAAATGCTTTTAACATATTCTTTGTAAGTCTTTACAACCGTTCCCGGAAAGAACCAAGCAGGCCTGCCTTGTTGCACAATCCAAATGTTCTTAAAAACTTGCCATTTTCAGCATGTAGCTTGTTAGCTCGAAGGTTGTTGTTTGCCGAAACAAACGGAGCATTGGCAAGGAGAGGGATGTCCGCTGCCAGATGTTCCGGCGATTATCCAGTACATGAACTGTCATCGATCCAGACTACTAGAGAACTACAGGACAAATAGTCATGCAGTGGGGCTTTTGGAGGTCAGCAGTAGACTGTGGTTGCTAAGGGATCATAAATGGAGTTGGTTGCGCACATGTGGATTTGTGTGCGGTTGTTAGGAAACAAAACAGGACATGCATTCAGTTTATTTTGGTGATGTGGAAGCTCTGTACCTTCCCAGCTAATGTGTGACAGACCAGTGAAGTATGAGGAGAGAAGTGGTCATCCTTGGTAACAGGGCATTTACCAGACCAAAGTCGTCTGCACACATGGAAACTGGATGGATCAATACCACTGGCATGGAGGTGGAGTAAACTATGCAGCAGTGTGGGAAGAAGAGAATGGTCGGGCATACTGGAACATGTGATGGTGCTGCAGATGTCTGTTATTTTAGAGAAAGCTATGAGGTCCGCAATGTATTAACACAATATTTTGTTTAATGTGTGTGTGCTTGTGTGTAAATGTGTGTATGCCCATTTGACAGATCTCCTTTCAGAAAGTGGAGCTGCTTTGAGGATCAATACTGATACACTGTCTGCACAAGTACACAACACCACACACACACACACACACACACACACACACACACACACGCACATGCACGCTCACTGTCTCATCTGTCAGTTGACAGAGTTTTCTCCCGCTCCGTGGCTTCTCTTTCCAGCCAAGCAGATGGTGAACATTCAGAATGAAAGCAGATCCTAAGTCATTTTGGATCTCCATCAATTCGGCACTCTCTGGGACCATCCTGCACGGGGCTCAAGTTTCTTAGCAGTGACTGAGCCTTCTCTGATCTCCAACCAGGGCGTCGTCACCGCCTTCTCTCCCTCCACAGTGCCCATATGCCCAATCTAACGGCAGTGCTTTTTAACTCACGTTCAACAATGGTCCACATTCACTTAGAACAAACACGAGCTGAAAAAGAGCTGCTGACAGTTGTTCCCATTGCTCACTCTTTTTGCTCCCCACCAACTCGGCAGATACCTCCAAACCCAGCAGGATGTCTCTGCGCTCTGCTCTTCCACATCCTCGCCCAGTATGTTGCACCCTACTGTGTACATATAGCAATTCCTCTGAAGAGCTCATTTCCCTCGTCTGTCTGTCCCGCTTACCTGTAGCAGCAGCTGTACCACCCAACCCTCCACCCGGTGTGTTTTTATGTGACAGAATAAGCAGGATTTATTTCAGCACACGTGCTTGGACCTTTTAACAGGACTGGTTTGAATGCAGGCCGCTTTGAAGCCTGCACTACTTCTAACTGTAAGTGATTTTATGAGACGTGTTTCTGTGCCAGTCAGGCAGGCCGCTGCGCCTCAGAGAGCAGTTGGTGGAGAGCAGTGGGAATGCGATTCCAGCACACACCATTTGGGAGAAAGTGTGCGTTCTTGTGTATGTGATTATGCACATATGTTTGTGTAGGTGTGTGTGTTTGCGTGCATGTAAAGGGAGAGGGGTGGTTAGCGCTGGCTGTGAAAGGGGGGAAAAAAAGTTACGCTTTTTGAGGGAGGCCTCATACTGGCCCTGCCCGCGTCTGATTTATGAGCTTGTGAAGGAAATCTCTCATTTGTCACTTTTCATCTCTTTCCTCCACGTCATCCTTTTTTTTTCTCTTTCACTCTCTCTCATTGGAATTCAGCTTTTACCCAAATCTTCGGCTGCTTCCAAAGAAAGGAGAGGAACGGAGGAAGAGAAAAGAAAAGGGAAGCAGCCAGGAGGGAGCTGCTTTTTTTTAATGTATCAGGTTAAAAACATGTTGAACAAAAGGCTTGTCATAGTGGATATGTTTTAGTAAATAATTATAGGTGTTGACATGTCAGTGTAATGTACGTATATGTTTGTGGTAGGGATGCGTGTCATTAGGCAGTGTATACTTTCTGCCTGTAAATTATTCAAAGCACCTGTTATGGTGCTGTTACAGCTTCACTGTGGTTTGAGCATTATTGTAGGAAATGGAAAAAAAACAACAACATGGGTCTGAATTTTGTGTGCAACACTGTGTATGTGGAGAATAATTCTCGCCACAGGGACACACATGTTTGCTGCTAATACCTGCTAGCCAGTGCATCACCGCACAGGGGCCACAGTCAGGTCAACTGCAGTCTGGAGCGTGTGTGTGTGTGTGTGTGTGTGTGTGTGTGCCTGCGTGTGTGCCTGCGTGTGTGCGTGCGCCTGCGTGTGAGTGTGTGTGCCAGTGTGCACCTTACTCACTCAGGTGCTATCTATAAATCTGCCTCACCCTTTCCTGGCCCGCTGTGGACACCACAGGAGCGGTTTGGGCTTTCACCCTTTTTTCAAAGTGGGGGAGGAGAGGGAGGGAGACGGTAAAGGGTTAGAGGGGAAGAGAGATAAATGAGGGAGGGGGCTTAATGAGAGCCCTGGCTCACATGATTATGGTACTGGCTGATAGAAATCAGGATCTTTCTCAAAGAAGTCAATTAACCCCCTCCCCCTTCCATAATTATGCATGGATTGCTCCACTGACTCTTTACTGATAGGGATGCTCAGCTCAATATGCAGACTCATGCTGCCTGCGTCTACAAGGGGTTGTGTGTATTGTAAAAAAGCATTTGTTAACCTTTTTCTTCAGAATCTGCTAGCAGTCGGGTTTAAACTCAGGGTTTTTCAAAGCCATTAGTTATCACCAACCCCCTCATCTTTCTTCTCACCTGACAAGCTGAGAAAGCCAGTACCGGGCAGAGCCGGGAGGGGGCTCCACCCCAAGAGGCCTCTCATCATTAGTGCATTAGAGGCTAGATGATTGCTGAACTCTGTGGTCTGAGTAAATAAGCAGTGTTGTAGAATGTCAACACGACCAGGCGGCTCCTTCACAGCACCCACTGTTGACATAACTGCTCTCTTATCTGAGGAGTGCAAAGCCTATAGCCCCACAATAGAACACGGTGCCAGAACAAATACAGTAAGGAGACATAAAACACACACACACACACACACACACACACACACACACACACACACACACACACACACACACACTCTCTGGCTGTGAGGGAATGTGTCGCATGGCACTACAAGTCAAAGCTGCTGTGGATGCAGTATGGCACAAAACAATGCATAACTGATAAAGCAAGGCTTTACAGCAGTAGTGTAATTAAGTTGTGGTCCTGGCGTGCTGTTCATGCTGCCAGACTGCGTGGTGTTCATGTGAGCTCATGAAAATAATGGGGTGTTTAGGATTTTAGTAATCTGGGTGAAGGACCTGGACTCTGCTCGCGCTGCTCAATCTGGCAGTGAATGAAGGCCAGCCTGAGAGTCATGAGACAAGCTCTGCCGTCGGGCTTAAGTGAACGAGCAGTTTGTGAAAGTTGCGTCTGCAGTTATCACTCTTGTGAGTGTGTGTCAAGCTGAGCATAAAGAAAGCAAGAGGAGAGAGAGGGTACAGAGAGAAAGATGACTGTGGTTTGCTTTTCAAACCCTTGTTTAAGTACCTGTGTCACATTTGCTTTTTTTCTGTGTCAAAACATTTCAGTAGGGCCTCTTCCCCTCATTGCCTCACGTCACCCTAATAACTCTTCTTTATTCTCCTTCCCTGTCTCTCCAAGTCCCCCTCCGCCTCCCCCTCACTATCCATTATGGCCTCTGCCAGGTCTAGACTGAGCTTGGCTCACACTGGCGTTGTGATAACCTGCTGAAAGCTGTTGCTCTGCCGTAGATATGAGGACACCCAGCTGAGGTTTCTTTGCGCTACCTCTCACTCATGCTTCCTCCCTTAAATCCACCACCATGACTCGCTGTCTTCCTTGCACAGATTACCCAAATCATTTCACTGGTCAGGCCCGCCACATATGTTTTTTGGCCCAATGCACAGGTGCTGACATGTTTTATGGCCAGCAGAGCTAAGCGTATATTAAAGAAAAATAAGAAAAGCCAACATGTGCAATCATAGGCACACTGTTCAAAGTCGGTTTAATGGTTACTCTGGGATGTAGGGTTTTTATTTGAGACCCAAAACACTGCCAGTAGTGCTATTCAGCAAAATATATGATTTTAATTTCCATCCTGCTAACATGTGTACAGTATATAGTGGTGTTTTTGTGTCTGCCTTTTCAGTGAGTGTATATTTGTGTGTGTGTGTGTGTGTGTGTGTGTGTGTGTGTACTGTATGAGGATGTGCAATGGCAAACAAAACGAGCAGCTGCATCACATCTGTTAACTTCGATCAGATGCTTGCCTGTAAGCCTCCCTCCTCCTCTGTGCTGTTTCTGAATGCAACCTGCAGACCAATGCAGAGTGGGGGAGGGGGGGGGGGGTGACGACGTCTGGCCCGATGTATGACGTCTGGCCCGCCCACCTGTCCAGTGGACTAGATGTGATCACCGCAAAAGAGATTGACGACTGCAATGGTAGCTGTGTAGCCAACCAACCAGACAGACAAGCCATGAGCAGTTGACCAAGATGATATCCCTCCCCTCTGTATCTCTGCTTTGACCTTGGATTGTGCCTTTCCTACTCCTAGCCGTTAAAGCCTACATCAAGCTAACCAGCTGGAGAAGGGAGATGAGATGCTTTTTATCACTTAACTTATGTTACACTTCATCTGCTCATGTTCGGATGAGGATGACCTTCTCTCCTCTGTACATCTGTACAGATTGCAGGAAATGCTCCTAATTTTACTCATCTCTGCTCAAGTGTGTTGCTGCAGATGTTGAGCAGGCCCCAGCAGCAGCATATCATGGATGACCAGTGTTAGCAGTCGGGAGACATAACTCAACTTTAAAGCCTAGTTTGTCAGATGCATTTCATAAAAGAATTTACTGTGTGATTTGGCTGACCTTGTACGCACTTGAAAGTGTAGGCTGCTACAGTGGGAAAGAAGGTGGTTATCTGTATGGGCCAAATGGAGTATTGTCCTTCCGGCAAAGAAGCTTTGCAACAACAGAAGTCAAGGAGACGCACGCGTATTATACAGTGTGTTCTTTACAAGGAAATACTGTATATTGTTTGGCCTTGGCTACCCAGGTGCCTCCCTTGTCTGTAGGTTATCAGAACAAAAATGCTTGCATTTGTCTTGGCCAACGCTACAAGAATTTAACATTTCTCCTTTGTTCCCCTTGTGGACCAGCAGCAAATTATATTCAGGGCTGCAGAAAGACCTTGGGTTGGCTGGCTGGCGCGGCGGCTCTCGGTTCCGTTATCTGCACTGTTCTGTCTCTGCTTCTCTGACAGGCTACATCAGAAGGAGAGAAGCCAGAGCAGGGAACTGCCTTCTGTTTCTCTCACACACATCACTTCAGAACATTATCATATTATAGGCCAATCCAAGAGAACTCAGAAAACGGCAACGCATTCGCTTCAATCCCCTTGTGCTGCTCTTCACGACCTAAAGGAGGCGCCGGGCCACAGATGGAAGAGGGTGGGGGAGAGGATGGGAGGACAAGACTGAATAGGACATTCCAGCAAGCCCTGGTTGCCAGTTGAATGCTGGGACGCTGATTTAATTTATGGGCGGTTCTGACAGAGGGAGGGGTGAACCTGTGACTCCCCATAAAACAAGACGTTCATTACCCTCCCAGGCCTCAGGAAAACTGCGGACTAACAAGAGCAGAGAAACAGAGCGCAAGCCTGGGATGAAGGGGTGGGAGGAAAAGCGTTTTTTAAAAACTCCAAAAAATCAAGAGAAAGTGTTTCCATTTAGAAGCACGCGGCTGACGCCAACTGAGGGAAGAGAGCGAGGTGATGAGGGAGGACAGAAATATGGAGCTGAGCAGCAGAGGGAAGGAGGGAGAGTGATGGAGAGATGATTGAGAGGGTGTGAGGACGGAAAGGGAAAACCGAGAAGGGGAATGAGTGATGGGGCTCGAAGGAGCAAAGGGAGAAGAGGGGATGAAAGTGAAAAAGGGAAGACAACAGGCAAAATATGCCCCAATGAGTCGAGCTGCCTGCAGATTTATGTGGTGTTGTGGGTATCGTTATACATCAACCAGAGGAGATGGGGAGACTCGAGCAATGGTACGCCTATGGGGTTGTGTGTGTGTGTGTTTATCTGTGTATGTATTGCACCACACTTTTATTCCCCATCCTTACGCTGCTCATGTCTCCGCCAAAGCAAACTGACTTCTGAGTTCGACAGAACACACTAGCCTGTGGTGAGGTAACATCCACCCACATCCACACTCCTTTTTTCCTAAGCCTATCTATCTAGCACTGCTGGTTGAGAAGAGAGGTTTAGACCACCCAGGACTGAGTAGTCAAAGAGCTGCTTTGATGTGGCACAAGCATATGTGCAGTGCATGGGTACAATCTCTGCTAAAACACACTCGCAAAACACCGTTTTACTGCCTCCTGTGCGGCATCATTACTCCTCGTCACTGGAGCGGTGGGATGCTAGAAAAGAAAAAGGAAAAAGGGAAAGATAGAGAGGCAGCCACCTCCTGTGCCAGGCAGTGCCAGGCTGAAACACTGGAGCCGTATGGTCACCCTGAGGGAGGGGAAACCTGCCCAGTCTAACCACATCTCAATTAACCAATTATGTTCAAAAGTTAACGGGGGACTAATTAGAGAGAATAGTGCTGAGCACTTGTTTTAATCTGACTTTTTCCCACTACCAGGCATGTCTGTGTCCGTGACCTGGTTGGCTGATCTTTGGCTGCGTCGGCTAAAACATGGCATGCAAGCCGCCGTTAGTCACCCATCCATCCCCTTGGCCAGAACATAAAACCAATGGATTTAGACAGATCAGTCATCAGCTGTAAAACAAACCAGATCCAGAGCATTCCATGTGATGTTTCCAGTGAAACAGGAGAACCATGAAAATCCCATTTTTGGATGTGGAGATTGAGAGACCTGTGAGAGAACGTTCAAAAGTGGAAGACAGTTTTTAGTCATCTAGCATGGCCATCTCCTGTTCGCCCCCCTCGTATTTGGTCCTGCAGATGGGTTTTAATGGATGCCAAATGGGAGGTTTAGTGCCTCGCTATTAGCCTGTTGGAGTCTCTTTTTAACACCATCATATTAAATGACTTGTATTTAGGACTTGAGGCTATAGCGAGCTCCTCTCGTTGACAATATGCCTCGGGCAGTGAGTGTTTGTAACTTACCACTAAAAGTACAAATTGTATCCCTGTGTTCAAGAAGAGGAGGGGGGATACTATATTGGCTGCTACCAGCAATAAAAGATATGTGGGCTGTATGACACAATTGTAGTGTGGTTGCTTTGAGCCCCGGAGCCAAATGCAGTGTGTTTGGAATCAGTCTGACAGCTAGAGAGAGAGAGAGAGGTGAGAAATCCCTCTTTGACTCTGCTTGTTTTCTAGCTGGGATATCTTTGTGCTCTGTTTTTTTGGGGGCTTTATTTGAAGGCTGTGACAATTTAAGTTCCTGCATGGTTGATTAGCTGTGTGTGTGACATAAGTCTTGGATGTCAGGATGCAGTTTGAGGGGTGAAGGACTCCCCTGTTGTATGTAAGGCCCTGGAGGATTCCTCCCTCCTTCCTCTTCCTCCCTCCTTCTTCACCCCCCTCCCACACACTCATCTCTTCCTCTGTGAGATCCACAATGCTGGGAAGAAATGTGTCATTAACAGGGGAGACCAAAATAATGTTTATGGGCTCAAGCAGCACTGAAATCATTTTCCATATCAGTGCAACTGCATGGGCCCTCTGGGGGAGTAAATCTGATTTTCTCCTCCCTGTGCCAATGGGAAACATCATGGGAAAGAAAACAGATTGGATTGTTAGAGAGATGGCCTGACGCAGCTGTGGGCGGCTTTTTTTGTGCTTGGGTGTGTTGCTGTGTGTGTATCATGAGAGAGGAAGACCGAGACAACTAGAGAGAGGAAGAGAGAGAAAGAAACCAAAATACAAATGTGGATGTTTACCGTGCGTCTTTGGATGAGAGAATGAGATAGATGAGCCCCGCTATGGTAATCACAATTTCATGCCTCAGGAATAAAGAGCTGGAACACAGCAAACGGCCCTGAAATGCCCTCATGTAACAATGGGTCAGTTAACAAGCACACTCACCAAGGTTTGGACAGATAACAAATGGTTCTCCTTGAGAAGTGTGTAGCTGCCCTGTATACAAAGATCAAAGTGCTTCTGGCCCTGCAAGCACCCAGCAAAATGTCAGAACATTATTGGCCATTCCATAAGATACACTTGCATTTCATCTGTAACCAAGACACACAAAACAATTGCTTTATTATGTAGCGTGGAGGGGGATTTAATAAAGTAAAATGCTGATTGAAATAACAAGGTGGTGCTTGGAGAGAAAACACTCTTGGGCTGGTGTAATATGGACTTCCTGTTACATCATGGACATTTAAGTTCTCAGAGAAAGGATAGAATGAGAGAAATTGAAAGCAGAGTTTGGTGTTTTTGTGTTGTGACATAGCTTGTCTTGTGTTTGCTATTAAATCTGTGTTGTGGGAGTAGGGAATGTCAGTGTGCATGTGTGGGTGGGTGTAAAAGGAAGGTAATGGGCCTTGAGCTGATTTGCCCTGGCCTGGTCCTGCTGCTGTTTCAAATCTGTCCTCCCACCTCCTGTGTCCCAGCCTGGAATGTCTGCTTGTTCTGCACAGATGAGGCCAGTGACTCAGCACACTACTGCGCTACTTCCACACGGATCACAGCAAGCACACCTAAACACAGGTCCAAGTTACGAGCCCAAACCTAACAGACCCTACCTACCTTAGCCTTTTGTCTAAGCATTCATTTACCAGCTACTCTTTGTCCAGTTTCCTTTTGAGACAGGCCATCAGTGGCATTGAACCTGAGCAACATGGCCTGCCATTTGCTATACCCTTAATCTCCTTACCCATACCCCAGCTTATTTATCCGCAGTAGCCTTCAATTGCTATCTCTTTCCGTCTGCCCTGCCCACCTCCACACCACTGTTGGCAAAGGAGTGATTGGATTATAGGTCGAGCCCCTTTTTGACAATGATTTCCCTCTCTGAAAAGGAGGCTGTATGAATTATTAATTGCAGTTAAATTGAGGTGGAATACCCCTTGAGGGGGCTAAAGGTAGTGGCACACATGTGATACCACCTGTTTTTTCAGACGTCTGTACAAATAGTGAAGGAGGGTGAGAAATAGAATATATGGAGAGAAACATATATTGGATGTGTGCATGTTCTTTGTTCCTGTTTTCTCTGTAGCATCACAGCCTGTGTGGATCCAGTGTCGTTTTCAGACGAGCCAGTTGGACTAATTTGTTTAGGATTAGAATCTCTTATCCTATCATGTCAACTTGTATATTGTATAAACAGCTGGGTGAAGTGGGCGGTGTGCTTTGGCTGACCTCCCAGAGCCAATTGTATTTGCATAGTACTGAAAGAAAATTCCATTTTACCCCGCCATCACTTCAATCGCAAGCAAGTGGCTGACCACGAAGCCACTCTGCAAACACAGGCTGTCAACTTTCAGTGAGACGACCACCATACGCACACACAGTCGCACACACGGAGGCTCACATATGCTCAGCAACACACACTCCCACACACTATCTGCTGCTCTTTCACTCTCAAAGTTTCTCACAGTTCCTCGCACCCTTAACTACACTTCTAGTCTAAACTCTCGCTCCTTACCACCCCTCTGGATGTTGCCCTGTCATACATTCTCACTCTCTTACTCCATCTATTCCTCCAACTGCTTCTTCTGCTCCCTTTCCACTTCTCCCACCCCCGCACTGACCACATCCACTAAACTCACTCCACAGGCACGCAGTGTGGAGTGTTGGAGGCGTGCGCTACTGGCACTTTCCCCCACCTCTGCACTGGGCCCAGCTCCAGGACTCGACTCGATCGTCTGCTCGCTCGCTCGCTCTCTCTCTCTCTCTCTCTCTCTCTCTCTCTCTCTCTCTCTCTCTCTCTCTCTCTCTCTCTCTCTCTAATACTTCTGATCAGACCAGCCTCCTTCTAAAGTTGTAGAGGTCCCTTAGTCACTCCATCCTACCACCCACCAACCCAAAAAGATTAAGTCAGGGAGGGAGTTTGTAAAGCAGGGGGGTCAAGCAACTACAACAAAAAAAAACAAAAAACTCCTGCTACAGTTGTTTCTGAAGTGAAGAGAAAATTTGGCTACCAGTTGCGCTAATGTTTTCAAGATGACTTTGACTGTTTGAAGGAAATCCCCCCTCTTTTAGCCATTTGAAATTCCTGCTGTGTTTTATTGTGAGGAAGTAGGCGCTGTGTTAGTCAGCGGCCCTTCAGGGTAGCGTGTGCAGTCTGTCTTCTGCTGCCGGTGTGTGCAGTTCCCCAATCCAAAGAGGGCCAGAAAACTTAGTTGTGTGTTTTTGAGTGAATATGTGTGGAAAGTCTGGCTGGCTTCTTCTTGGGCATCTGAATTCTTGGGCAGAACATGAAACTACATCGGTAGGAAAGTCTGATGAGAGAGACACATCCTGCTCAATATGTTTTCACTTGGTAAGTTAACTTTGAATTAACTTTCATCGCTTCTGTCTTCAGAGTCGACTCCCTTCTTTCAGCTTTTACAGTGTTAAAGAGCCAAACCAGGCCACATAACAAACTTGAAGCCTGAAATCAAAATCCCATTCTAATATGTTACCAATACATGATCTGGTGTGTTGTCTTGCTGTGTCAGGGAGTTAAAGCAATACTAGCAACAGCTACTTCAATAGCTGTTGGATTTTAAACAGCTCTTGGAAATGAAAAGGTTTCTTGCTTTTTCTTTGATCATCTAACTCTTGCTGATATATATTTAATGTATTTGAGACAATAAGGAAGGGAGTGTGTGTTGTTTCACAGGACATGACAGAGGGAGAGTATATGAGCTGTGATCATTCAGGGTGTGTTATAAAGAGCTGCAGAAGCTGGCTGCCACATGGCACTGACCGCTGACAGTGCAACCTCAACTGGCTTGTGCTCATTGACTCTTTCTGTGATCGGAGGTCTTATGAAGTAATGGTGTGTGCTTGTGTTTCTATCTCCTGGCATTTCTTCTGCTTCTATCCTCTCCTCTTTGACACTGGCTGATCACTGAGCTGTGGAGGAACAGGTTGATGTAGTCACACCTGCAATTTTCTCCCTGTCTCTCTTCTTCTCTTGTCGCCATCACTCTCATCTCTCGTTGTCTGTCTGGTGTCCTTCTCTAGACGACACGTCCGTCCGTCCCTTCAGGCTGCTGTCTGAAGATAAGACAGAGAGCTGGAGAATAACCTGGTTCGTTTTTCAAGAGCAGACAGGGAAATATGATGCACTGGGAAATAATTGTACTTTATCTTCTCTTAGACAATAGGCATAGGGGTGTGTGTGTGTGTGTGTGTGTGTGTGTGTGTGTGTGTGTGTGTGTGTGTGTGTGTGTGTGTGTGTGTGTGTGTGTGTGTGTGTGTGTGTGTGTGTGTGTGTGTGTGTGTGTGTGTGTGTGTGTGTGTGTACTTGCATGCCCAAGCCAACAAGTGCGTGCGAATGGGTGTGTATTTCTCCAGGGGGAACTTTGATCTGATTCCCAGCATTAAAAACGACAACGTGTTGTGGGTGGGTGCTTGTTGTTTTCTCAGCTTTTTTTTCCCCATCACTGCTTGGCCCACATGAATCCCATTACATCCTATTATTGTATAATTCCTTGTTAAGACACCAAACAACCACTCACCCTCAAGTTACATTAATGAGTAGGGGCAAAGATTATGACACCTCCCTCCCCACAGCCTAACAATTTAAACCAGATTAGATGGTGTGTGTGTGTGTGTGTGTGTGTGTGTGTGGTTTCAAGGTAGGTTGGAAAGGCTGTTGTTGCTGAGCAGCACACTGACCAACTGCATCTGCCCACTTCTGTTGTAATAGCTAGCATTCAGCCTCCTTGCCTCAAGCGCTGTTTCTCTTTTGTTCCCATGACAACTGGGCCTTCATTCTCCCTGCTCCGCCTCCCCGCCTGCTGCTCACTCCATGCCGTGCATGGGGGCCTCTGCCTGGGCCCACATTACTGTGTATGCACGTGTGTTTTGGTTGATGTGCACAAACTGGACTTCTTCACCCACACTGGAGCGTGGGTGGAGTAGCACTTAACACCTCCAGAGGTTCTGGGATATTTGTGTGCGTTTTAACCCATTTAATCACAACTGTGCGTGTGAGGGTGTCAGGGTGGGATGTTTAGATGTCAGGGAGGGAGGTGGTGTTCCCCCATCCCAATGCTCCCGTCTCCTTTAATTCTCTAATAGGATTAATCTTCATCGCTGTCAGGGATCGGCGCCGATTAGGATGCACATGACCCGGTTTTCTTAACAGCCCATACAAGTGCACTGCTGGCACCACTTAAAAACAAAAATAAGCAGGGTTTTAAAAAGCACAGGCCTAGAGAACACAACTTTACAAGGAGCTGGTGTAGCAGTGGTAGGCTCCCTGGATCCATGTCACCATTTAATAAGCTGCTAAATAAACAGTTATGGTGAGTCCAGCACCAGTGCTGTCATGCCGTGGACCCTTGCTCCACTTGTTCTGCACTGCTTTGGTTGGCACCCAAACTGAAACTGCCCCAACACCAAGACAGACCAGCAGACTTTAATAACCTGTGTGCTTTCTCACCAACACCTCTGATTCATTAGGCTTTGAATGGGTTTAGGGAGGGCATCATATTAAAACAGTATGTGTGTTGCTCATGTCCTTATATTAAACCGTGGTATTAGAATTCTTGAGCAAACTGCAAGGGAAAGACATTTTTGCGCAGCATCATGTAGGCTAACAGCAGATACAACCCCAACCCCTTTTCCACTAAGAAAGTTTGAGGGCCGGTTCGGAGCCGATGCCTAATCTCAAACCAGTTCTTTGTTTCGACAGCCAAAGAACCAGCTTTCGGCCAGGAAAACTGGTTCCAGAGCGACACCAACACTTTGCTGGTCTGGAACCAAGAACTAATTATAACTAGAACCAAGAACCAATTATAACAGGGGCAGGATTATCGTGACTAACAAGTCTAAAAACCAGAGCTTGCAATCGAAGCAGCAGTGTTCCGTGTAGGGCGTTTCATAGCTCTCAAAACCCACATACATAAAAAGAATTTACGGTTTTGGCGGTTTTTTCCCAAAAGTTTTGACACTTTTAACTCTTTGTGAAATTTTGACTTTGTGACAGTCTTTGGCCGTCTTTTCGGAAAAAAAATTAGGTTTTTTCCTACGCTTTTGATGCATTTTTTCTAAATGCATCTAAAACGTTGAAAAAAGCGTCAATTGTTTTTTTGTTGTTTTTTTTTTGCAAAAAGCATCAATTTAATTTGAAAAAAGTGCCAAAATGACGAATGCCAAAAATGAGAATTTGGAAGCGGGAATGGAAAACTGAGATGTATACTGTGACGTTAATGATCTGGCTCTCTGGCCCATGGAAAAGCAAAGATTCTTAGAAGGTTCGTCAGTTTAACCAACTGCAAACGGGCACTTTCACAGCCCAGAAATAGGTTTGTGTTGGTGGAAAGGGGGTAACACAGGGAGGGGTCATTTACTCAGTGACAGGCTGTGGAGTCAGCAAAAGCCCATGTGACAGAGGTGAAGGCTGCATTATTATTTTGTACTACTACAGTTTAGATTGGAACAATGCCCTTTTCCCAGTATAAACCATATGGCCAAACTGGATCACAGAGAGGTTGTGTTGTGTATGAGTTGACCCGAGACCCTCCTAAGGTTTTCCTTCAATACCCTTCTCCCATAACATCAGCCTAAACCTAAAAATCCCCTTGTCTGACATCTAGACATTACCTTTGTATGTATTGTCCCTCTCCCTTCCTTGTCTATCTGGCAGGGGTTTCGTGGCCTCTGTCAGTCTCTGTCTCTCTCACCCTTTCTCTCTCTCTCTCTGGGGCGAGGCTGTTAATAATGCAGGAGGATTAGCTGATTTATGTGAGCCAGAGGCACTAAGGAAACCTGGGGTTCGTGGGGGCGACAGGCAGAAAGAGAGGGCCGAGGAGTGTGCAATGTTGAGGGCGGTGCCATACAGTACAGGAGCCCTGAGTGTCTGGATGATGGGGGCGGGATGTGTGCCCAGCGAGCACACTGGCAATAATCCATCCCCCACTGCCCCTGAATCCCACCCTGCTCTCATAGAGCTCTGCCAGGAGTGCTCCGCAGAGTCAGGGGTGATAGGAGGTGGCAGCAGAGAAGGAAGGAAGGAAGAAAAGGAGGGCTGAAAAGGAGAAAAGCATGGGTATGTCATTAGGCTACCTCCCACCGAAATGTATGTTGTTGCTATAGCACCCATTGCTATGTGGCTGCCTCCTAAAGATATTTAAAGTGTGTGTGTGTGTGTGTGTGTGTGTGTGTGTGTGTGTATATATATATATATATATACGTGATATAAAAGTCTTTCTCATCATTTCTGTATATCCTATTTGTAATGGTCCTCCTATTGTTTGTTTGCATGTATTCTGTATTTTTGTCCCTAGCATTGCATCAGAAAATAGATTTAGCTGACTTTGACTGAAAAGGTTGACTCATAGTTAAAAACTCCTGTGGCCATATTTCGGAGGCTATTTGGTCTTGCAGTGAATGTGCTAGTTAAACACTAAGGAGATTATTTTTTTTCGTGTGAGTTTGTGATAGGCCGTTGTGTGAACACACACACACACACACACACAGAGGCCTGGTTTTATGGTAGTTTTTTCGAGGTAGAGTAAGGTTGGGGATTGTGGGGGATTTCCACCTGTCTGGGGCTGTGGGACACAGTGTGAGTTGGTTTGTGTGTACAAGAATATGTGCCTTTTTCTATGTGTGAAGTTGGTGTGTGTGTCTCTGTGTGCCTCGGCATGCTCCTGTGCTCTGGCCCATGAGCCATGGGCTATTCGGTGCAGGAGCAAGCAGCAGACTGATGGGTTTATCCCTGCTGTCTGCCCAGAGGATGCACTCGCTCACCGCCTGGCTGATCAAGACTCCCTCGCAATTGTTCTCACTCCCAGAAAAGGATTGATTCATGTTTGGACTGATTCATGCTTAAAGAAAATCAAATCACACAGCGTTTCTTGTTAGATCAGCTCGTCAGGAGGGGCTGATAATGAATTTTTACCATGTTGCTCTCCCCAACGTTTTCACAGGTAGCCCTGTGCGCACAATGTATGACACACCAATGTGTGAGTTTGTGCAAGTATGTGCATGTGTGCTCTCATCCAAGCATCATACATATGCATGAGACTTCACGGCAGTGTGACTTGGGGGAAACGAATGTGCAAAGATTTGGGCACCCGGGCCCCTCGCTCAAGTGCACTGGCAGGCGTGTAATGGGAATGTAATTTAAGCAGTGGTTAATCAGTGTGTTTTCTCCAGTTTGCCCAGCAATGCATAATAGACAATCAGCCCCCAGTCACATGGGCGCTGCAACAAATGGTCAATTACTCATCATAGTCTTGTTAAACACACAGTTCAGCCAGCCAGGGACAGATTGCTCTGCTGGTGCCATCATTATAGTAAAGAACAAAGCAAAGAAATGCTATGTGTCAGAAAGAAAGCGGGACAGAGGGAGGGAGAGAAAAGACAATGAGGGTTGGGAAGAAACATGCCCATAGTGTATTTCCGCTCATCGCGATGGGACACAGGAGGGAAAGAGAAGAGAGGAAAGGGCCACTGTGACAAAGCAGATGGGAGCAAGGAAAAGGAGTAAAACACCAAAATGGAAACAAAGAAGAAAGTACAGGATTGTCAGAGTCATGCAGAATGAAAGGAAGAGAGACAGACAGAGATGAGGTGAAATGGAGCAGAGCAATAAGAGAGATTGAGGGCATGAAAGTGAGAGATGGAGAGCATAAGATAATGGAGGGAGGGAGAGAAATTGAGAAAAGGACACTGGGGAGCAGGAGCAAAAGTGTGTGAGAGCGAGAGGGAGAGAGCCTGAGAAAGTGTGTACTCAGCTGTGAGATGAGACCTCTGTCTGCCCATGGGGAGAGGCGGTGTGAGAGGAGAGAAGACGAGGGGAGAGGACTCTGCTGTCAGTGAGGGGGAGGAGAGTTTCACACTCTTTATTTATTTTTTTCTCTCTCACACACACTCTTACTCATTCACCCTCTCCCCAGGGCAGTGATCAAATCTACCTGGCTCTGTGATTTCACCTAGACGGCCAGTGGGCTTCATTCTTTTACATCTGCATTTCATATATATATATATATATATATATATATATATATATATAATTAATTCACACTCAGGTCACTGTGTACATGCACTTCTCTAATTCTAACCATGTTTTCTCTCCTTACCTTTGTCCCTGTGGGAATGCAGGCAGTGGATTGATGGGCAATTCCTCCGCCTCCTTCATGGGGACCTTTCTGGCCAGTAGTCTGGGTTCCCCCCCTTCCCACCCGTCTCACCCTTCCCGGCCGCCCTCCTCGCCGTCCTCACCCTCCTTCCGGGGCGGCCCCCACTCCAGTGCCTCGCAAATCTGGTTTCCCCATTCGCATGAAGGTACCTCAAATCACACATGCACACAAACACATGCCCCTCATTTGACGACATTGTCTGCATCAGGCGCTATTCATGTCTTGGCAGTATTGGGGACAGAGCTTTGCAGGGTGTATTGTTACTCTGATATTGTGTATTTTTAGGCTGTGTTAGGTTTACAACAAAACACGGCTTGTAATCATCTAGCAAGAGCGAGGCTTCCACCCTTTTATTTGTGTACCAAAATAGGCCTGGGCCCAGCATGTTTGGGATGGAATATAGTGCCATGGTTTCTGGATGGGGACACAGGGTCAAAAGTTCAGCCAAGGAATCTTGCGGTATTCGATTCACGTCAGCAGGAATGTCACTCAAGACTCTGTGAAGCAGCATGCGTGAAGGCAAGCCAGTAAAAAGTTGCAGTGATTGCAGAGCTTTCAGCTGGTGTCTCCATCACAGCTTAATAGGGTAGTTCCCACCCGGCACTCAGTATTACAAAGTCCTGGCCACACACACACACACACACACACACACACACACACACACACCACACAACCACACACCACACACACACACACACACACACACACACACACACACACACACACACACACACACACCCTACCTGCTTAGATACTGTCAGGATGTCTGACAAGGATAAAGTAGAGAGATTAATCTGCTGGACATTTCGGGAACTCGAATGTTAAGGATGTCAGATAATTGTAAGACCTATCCAATGCCACCCACTGATATATTAATGCAAGGTCTGCTTTCCTGTGACTTCACTTCAGTCACTTTTAGATTAACACGTTCACAATCTTTTGCTAATTACACGATGTGATGGCCGCCAATGCCATCTAGTGAACCACAGTCTTTGAAGTTGTCTGACTCTCGTTATTTCAGCCCTCTTGTATTATTTCTTTTTCTAAGAATAGCCCAGCTGTTAGTCCATGGGGGGTACACCAGTGGGACTGTTTGTTATTTGTGGTCACTGATCAGCGGCGCCCCAGTTGCATGATGTGTGGCTTGGGTTGATTGGGTGCAGTGCAGCTGAGATGTTCTGATGGTCTGTTTTTATTCTTGAGTGTGTTAAGCCCCCCCCCCACACACACACACACACACACACACACTCTTTGCTCTCATGTCCTGGCCACAAGGGGTTGAGTCAGTGGACAGCTGCTACAGTGGTGAGAATAGGTGAAACTCTAGACTTCTTCAAATAAACATGGAGAGAGGACGAATCAATTTGGTTTGGTCAGATTTGAACTTTAGCATCGACTCAGTCAAAGACATTTTCCCTCAAAACTCATTTTGTAAGCATTATACCTTATATTATTATATTATAATTATAATATTATTATATTATACCTTACAGTTTCAGGGTTTCATTGTCAAAGATTTTCTTCTTGTGGAAAAGTATAATAAATAATAAGAGTGATGATGATAATGCCAAGCCTAATAAAAGTAATGGAGGTGATTATGACTGGGATTATTACTCAGTTGGCAATGGAGGCCATTATCTCTATTGCAGTTTAATTGCATATAACGCACTAAGAGCATGATTGAATCCAGACTGTTCATCAACCACATTCAGCTGTTCCCTCCTCAAGATAATTGCATATTGTCTTTTTCCTGTTTTGCATAAAAAGCAA